>NW_022280066.1:3172916-3219870 GCF_004355925.1 Anarrhichthys ocellatus | reverse complement strand
ATATATATATATATATATATATATAGTGGAAATACAAGTGCAAGGTGCACAACAGCTTTTGTTCAGCAGCTTTTTCAGTAAATAGCACACACTCATGGAACACCTTCCCCGCCTGAATTAACAATAATCAGAATTCAACATTTTCAAAATTCAAGTGAAATGGTGGCCTAAACAACAAAGAAGTAAAAATGAAATGACTTTTGAATGGATTCACTTGTCACATACATTTAAACCAACATCATTTCAGATATTATGGAATGTATGCAAGACCAGAAGTAGAAAATGTCACTGATCTGTTATCTGAAGAGACTAAAAACACACGTATGACAAAATACTAAGGATGGGTATTTAAGGACAATAGAATGGTGCAACCGTTACATGCAGTGAAGTTTAAAGCTGCTTTAATCTGGTCTTTCAGTACAAACAATGGATCAAATGCCTTCTTGCAGATAAAAGGGTTCACTTGTGGCAATAATCCAACATATTCGCTGACTACGCTCTCCATAAGTGATCTTTTTCATCGTTTTGGTTTTTACGTTACACAATTTAAGCATTGTTTTCAGCCATAGCAGGCAGTCCTTTTATTAAGTAAGGTGTCAAACGCATATTCCTATTAATTCTTCACAATGAAACTCTCCCATTTTTGTTATCTAACTGTTTTTATTTTCAAGCAGCAAGTCAAGTTGGGTTTTCATCAGCAGTAACTTAACAGGACCCAGACACGGGGTCTCCTCTGGGCTTCAGACCCAGTTTTCCTCCTCCACCACCTCTGTTTTCCTCGGCAGAGGAACTCCTGTGTGGGGAGGAGGGGAGATGATGGAGACCTACATGAACTCAATGTGAACGAGGCCACCTCAGCACGCGGTCCGGCCAAATGGATTCAAATGTGAGCCAGATCCTTTCTCGGAGCGTAGATCTCGGAGCAATAAACAATAAATGGCATGACCGGATGACATAAGTTGCATAAGTCAGAAAAAAGGAAAATGCGAGGGCGCTGGGAAATGAAATACTGGCCTTTAAATAATGGGAAAACCCCGGGAATAACGGGGAGGGTTTGGCAGGTGTGACTCTCAGTAAGATCTCAGGATGAAGTTGCCGATAGAAAAATTGCAGCATCCTTGATGTTGGAAAGATACAAATGTGTTTGTTCACTTAACCGTCTTCTCAAGCACACAGTGCTCAGCGCCCAAGGGATTGAACTGGAGATGATATTTTGGAGAGCAGGGAAGATTAAATCAGTGACCCAAGTCATCCTGTTTCTGCCGCCATCCTGCCAGAATGTATACACCGACCCTAATACATACAAGCATCTTAAATGGAAGTGTTAGGGCGATGAATATATTACATAGCTGTAAGAGCCAACGCCACGGGCTTTTCTGAGATACTACGATAGCTTTTCTAAATCTCTTCAATACACAGAAAGAGTGACGGCACACAGCAGAACACAACAGTCAGTGATTGGCTATAAATGGGTGGATGCAAATAAGGTAACTGCTTTATGTAATGACGGATAGGAAGTGCATGAATGCCCCTCCATTTCATTCTATTTTTCTATCCTGCAGCACAATAACATATTCAGGACTTAATAGAACCTAAAATAACTGTGATAATAGATGCTACTTGAGCCATTTGCAACATATTTACCTGAGTTAATTGATTTTTTTCAATGGCTGGAAATGTTCGCTTTGCTGTTTTCAATTTCACACAACAGCTATTTAGGTTATTGTAGTGCATTGTGTGTCAGAGCACCACATTTTACTTCTGACACGAGTGCTGCCACCAATATTAACTGTGAAGCTGGATTGTAATAACATTGTAAGTCACAACTCGGAGGATGGACAACATACATGATAATAAACATATTACATAACATGTGGTACCTTTTATAACATGTAAACCCATAATAAATGTTAAGAGTAATTTGTTAAGTTACTTAATGCTCATTATTGTTTTACGTAACTGTTAGGTAATGCGTATTACTGTATCAACTAATGTCAATACTGTGTTTTCAAACATTAAAAAATGAAGCCCATTAGTGAATGCTTAATAGGTACATTAGTTACTGTTAATAAACTGTTAGTTAAGGGTTATTTATGCATAATAATGTTAACTGATGTACCCTAATTGTAAAGTGTTACAGAAAGGGGTTTTGGATGATGGTAAAATCTCTCCAACACATCCTGAAGTTTGCCATGTCAACTTTTAGTAATGCTTGATTGTCAAGAGTCATTGTCAGCAGCATAGTAACAGATGTTTCTCTCTTCCCTCTACAGACAAGTGTTTATTTTGCCCCACCGCTAATGCTATCACACCGTGTGTTACAGCATTTATTAGAGCATGTGATTGTCATTCCAAGAACAGAATATGCAAAAAGTATGTGTGCTGGGAGACATTAAGCTCATCCTTGCCTGGGATGTACCAAATGATGGGGTCAAAAGTAACAATGTGCAACATTTGAGAACAAAATGCCTGAGCAAGCTTGTGACTTCCTCATGCTAGCTGCCAGCATTTTACCTCACCAGCTGCAGTAGGTCCCTACGTCCTACTATGTGTTAACAAGTGGATGCTGTGCCACTATCTGCTCAGATTGGAGCTGTATCCCTATGCAAACAGCCAGATAGTGACATGACAAATAGATATGCATCTCCAGGAACTGCTCTCTCCAACTCTCATTCAAGTTTCAACCTTTGCACCAGGAGATTTCAGAACAAGGCTTCTGCTTGAGTGAGACTTGGTTTGACACAATAACAAACCAGATCAAGCGACGGGTATAGAAAATGCTTTCACTTCACTTTAGGTTCCTTTCCATAATGTTACCAGGCACTTAAAATACCAATCTGAGCCTGTCAGTGGCAAAAAAATGAGCACTTTCAATACATACATTGCGGCCCATTTTGTTGCTGCCAGCTGTAGCACTCTTGCACTATACTGGACCAATTTCAAAAATTGGTGTCCCCATTACTCACTTAGATGCAAAAACCTTGACAAAAAGGGTTTCAGGTGCTCTGTGCTCTGACTGACTAATGTACAAGGAAACAGGCCACCTTCACAGTGGACATCTTGACCCGTCATACCAATATAATTAACAATGGCTCTGTTCTGTTGAGATGTCACAGTGAGCAATCATGCACAATACCAGGGCCCTGGAACAGTAATACAAATAATAAACACTTGTGCTTTAACTGTGCAGTAAAGCGCAATTTAGTCTAAGCCATAGAACATAGTGCAATGCATAGGATTTCACAATAAATGCTATTTGACAATAACCCTTTCTGATTTATGATGAATCCGCCATTCACCAGTTAAACCTTCCCTTGCTTGAATATTTCTGATTGCAGGTGCATGATTTTTGTTTCTATATTTCTGTAATCACCAGCAGTCTCGTCGAAATCAAAATTTTCCCTTTTGAGCTGGTGGTTAGCTCGCCATCAAACCCACCCATATTCCTGCTCATATGATTTCACATTGCAAGATAACTTGTGGTTTACGCAGTAAATGCTGAGAATTCAGTGAAGTCGAGCACATTGTAAATGTGAGCCTGAGCAGTGTTTCCGTGTACTTTAATGTTTCAAAGTAGCTGTGTAGGTTGTAGCTCGTCATTATATTTTCTAGCTTTTTACACCATACAGTATTTATCCCAGGCAGAGCACAGTTGCCACTTTTGTGAATGTAAACATAAGACTTCCCTTTGAGGGTTCTTCCTTTGGAAAAATAGGAGCAGAAGAAGATTGAATGTAAAACCTTGAACAGGTGCTTTAGAAGTGCTGTACTATCATTGAAAATTGTCTCGGTGAACAAAAAGTGGTGCTCATTATACACACTCCAAACTTTGTCCCCGAGAGGTTGTGGGTTTCATTTTCTAAACGTTCCATTTCCAGATGAGGTAAAAAAAAGCGTTATTTTTAACGAAGCTGCACAGCAACGTTAGGAACAACATCATTTGTCAGGAGTCGCTAGCGCCGTTCAGACCATTAAGGTTGTATTGTCAATGGCTGAACCGTGAACTAAACATCCAATCCTGACCTCAATTAAAGCTTAAAGTTTCTATTTATTCCAAAGAGAATGAACATTAATAAGACTGCTCTCTAGGACTTAACAATCAACAACTTGGGAGACAAATATGAATGGGATTCGAATGATCTGATGTTTGTGTGTTTTCATTTGAATGAAACCCAACCGTGTCCTCCAGTGTGTGTATGTGCTGAAGTGAGCACGCTCACTACCACAGATTCTCCCTCTCATACATGTGCTTCGGCACAATTTTTGCGATTATTATACAGTCCCACAGAGCAGGCTTATCATTTTAGCAGCACTCTCTAAATTAACCTTGGCCTTAACTCAGATTACCTTCCAGGCAGACAGGCTGCAGCACGACAGGGAAATATGCAAATATAACGGATTACTTTCAGTTACTTCTGATTAATAGAAATAACCTGAGGGCTTCATGGAACTTAATGTCCATTTTGCTACATTTACTGCACCGATTTCACACCAATGCAACACCATAGTGACTGTCCAGTTCATACAACATGTCAGGTAACTCTTTCTTGGTTTGGACTAAGCAGAGGATGAGGTGGGGATTCATTTTAAGTAGTGATCACAATCATGGCAGAGCAGACAAAGGGTGACATCTACATCTCAGCTAAAAGTCACCAAGATTGAATTTATAATCTTTTGCTTTAAAGTTAACTGCATATGGTCAAAATGGTCCCGGCTGTTCATGATCCACTGCATGCTCTTAAAGCCCATTTATTTATGCTGCCTGATTGTCAATACTGTGTGCAAATGCACAGATGTACACTGTTCTCATTACTAGGTCATAGATTTTGATGACTTTGATCTCAAAACTCCAATAATAGCTTCATCTAATTTGCTCAGGTAATTAACACACCTGAGTGTGGGCACCTTTACTACAACAGTTATTACGTGGGTAACTGTAATATTAATGGTATGAGAGTCAGATGATGATGATGATGATGATGATGATGATGATGATACAGAGAATCAGAAAAGATGAAAGCTGCTGCTGTGGACTGCAGGAAATTGTAACGGTTACACACCACAACGCCCACGGCTACCGATGGACTACGGCCCCCGACTGTTGCAATGCTGCATTTTTTTGCTAAATCCCTCTTCCCACACAATATCTCTGTCGGTTAAGTCACGTCTGAATTCAAAATAGGAGTGCTTCCCAAATTTAATCCCAGTCCTAAAAGAAGGTTGAACATTGTTTTTGGCCTGTTAGGAGTGATTTCCCTCTCTGAAACAATTGATAAATACAACCTCAGTGGACAACATGTGTGAGAATGCTCGGCTTTTCACTCTGTGGCCCAAAGAAGATAAAGAAGATTCTTTAAATATATCCCGACACCAAATTCATGATACTCTTCTTTCTTCATTTAAAGATGATGTGCTTTTTCCCCTGTTGTTTCTCCACCTTGTGATTCAGGCTGATAAAAGAGCTGCATTTGAACATATAATTCTCCACTAGTGTGGCTGTAAATGAGATGTTGATCAGTCGTTACATTTTACAAGATTCATGTTAGCAGCAGGTGGAGACGTGACTAAAGAGGAGAGAGAGAGGTGGACGGGAAAGATGCGATAGATTGATGGAATGGATTGAGGGTGAATGTAGGTGAGACCAGGAAATGGGACAGAGCGGGAAGCTAATGGGTAGAAAAGATTTTAGCCGGCAGTCAAGTGGTGGAAGATGAAGATTGAGGATGAGGAGGATGAAGAGAGAAATGGTAATGAAATACAACAGATATCTTTATGGCAATGCTGCAGATTATAACCGTATCAAAAGAAAGAAAGAAAGATGAGATGATGGGGGGAGAGAACTGGATTATCAGGAAGTTGAAGGAGAAATGGGCACATGATGTTGGAGAGGATTCGGTGAGCAGAGATGAGAAAAAGAGGATGAGGGAGGATGAAAAGGAGGGGCAGAATGGAGGATTAAAAAGAAGATAACTGCAGCGAAGGAGGATGGCAGGAGAGGAAGCGAGGGCCTGCATGGAGAGAAAGGGGGGGTGAGGGATTTGAAAGGAGAATCAGTTTGAGAGAGAGAGAAAGAAGGATGACAAGATGATGAAGTGGGAAGGAAGAGGTAATGAAAGAAAGCAGAATGAGGAAAAAGAGAAGGAAGATTTGGTGGATTAGACAGTAAAAAGAAGAAGAGAGCAAGAGAAAGGGGGAAACAGCGAGCTGATTTCCAGCTGATGGATTTCGTCCACAGCTCCAACACCTACATACTCTTTTACACAGACAACTTGTTCTCTCCCTTAACACGGGGCAGACGTAGAGAAATTAAGTGAAGCCGTTTCTGCCCCGAGGAGCTCATTCCATCTTCTAAAAACATCGATTCACACACAACAGGCCTGTGTGTGTGTGTGTGTGTGTGTGTGTGGTGCTCTGTCTCCGGGGAGAAAGATGAGGATAATCCTCCAAATGTCTCATAAACCCAGCAGTGACACCCGGCCATAGACATTATGTAAGAATTGGCCAAAGTCCCCGTGACCTCACCCATTGGTTTGTGGACTAGGGTTTTGAAGCTTCGAGTTTGGCATTTTGGCTGTCGCCATCTTTTTTTTCCACAACTATAAGTGACAGAAGAGGGTGGAGCTAAGGACAACCGAACGCTGAATAAGACGTATTTAGAAACAGTTAACCTGAATTTATGAACTGAAAACACACCGTGGTAGCAATTTGTCAATCACAAGGCAGCCCCGCCCTACAGCATACCTTACTTTATGGTCTATTGGACTTTAAATGTGACCACAGTTTACTAAATGAACATCATGCTGTATTGAAGAAGACTTGAAACTAGTGAGATAGACCATAAACTCTAGTTTACAATGTTTACTGAGGTAATAAATCAAGAGAGAATAGACCCTCATAGACTTCTATAAAATCTGACTTTTTTGTTTTTGCAACCAGAGGAGTCGCCCCCCACTGGCTATTAGAAAGAATGCAAGTTTAATGCACTTATGCATTTGCTTCACTTTTTGGACGATAAAATTATGTGACAAAAAAATTAAACATGTTTTTAATTGAAACTTAACTTTATAATGTAGCTAACTCACATTTTAGTCAATAAAATGATGGCCAACGTCAGATTGGACCTTGTACAAGTTTGTGATTCAGCATGATGAGCCTGGCAGTGCTTTCTTTTGTATTTGTCCCTCAAAAAGGACAATTAGAAATGTTGGAGTAGAGGTCTTGAATATAATTGTCTTAGTAAACACACCTCGAGCAATAAAATCACAGCCATATGTCCGCTGAGTGTCTCCTTATTCGATGGCAGCTAAAAACAGATGTTGGGTGAACACTGGCCAGCTGTTGAAACTGCAACAGACCTGTGGGAAGCCACGCACACAGAGCCAAAACTTAACACTTACAAATAGACATGTGTATAGAAAGTCAAATTGATTGTCATTGCACTGCTTTCTTTCAAACAAATTGACACCCACACATTTAAAAAGAAAAGAAAGCGGCTGTGTAAAGATGGTAAATGGACTGTCTTCATGAAGAGCCCCGATCACCAGCCACATGACCGATGACTCCGCTCCGACCACCATGTGTGCCGAGGGCCACAGATCAGTGTGTGGGTGAGTGAAATTCCAATCCTGGGCCAAAGGGACAAACAGACATGCTTAATGCTTTACTGTCTTCATTGTGTCATGCTGGTGCCAAATGGCCAAAAGCCTTTCACCCCCACACACACGGTAGGCATCTCACTTGTCAAGAGTGACTATTTATTTCAATTACACAACGGTTTTTCCAATTTTCTCTCTCACACACGCACACAACATGCACGCGCACGCACGCTCACACACACACACACACACACACACACAGGTTGCCATATAGAGCTGATATATTGCCCCTTTCTCCTCCATGTAGTGCGACAATACCCACATGGCTCAGTACTTTGATCTTAAAAACATCTCTGTACTCCCCTCTCATTTAAAATGAATATGGACAATATTACACATTTCAAAACTTTAACTGCTGGGAATTACATGTTTCCAAGTCCATTCCTAGTCTATGTGTCCTGGAGGTTTCAAGTCTCCACATTCCACCTTGGTATGTTGAATATTGAACCAGAATCCCCTTTTATTGCTCAGTAGGTTTTCACATACAAGGGATTTGCTTCGGTGTTTGGTGCACACAATAAGCAAAGTAGGAGAACAAAAAAATAAAAGTAACTACGGTAAAGTCAAGATTCGTTCATGAAAAATAGAAAAAAATACAATAAAAATATGTACATTTGCACATACATCAGTCTGTTCCCTGTTGACATCTCCTAATAGACTCCCCTTATTAAAATTGTTGCAGGTGACAGACGCTTACTAGTCGGGTATCTTTAGATATCCAACACATCATCAAGGTAAACAACACTTTATATCCTCTTTCTTTCAGTCTAGCAGGATTAGATTTAGATTTGGCTGCTGAAACCACCAGCTGATACACAAATGCTGTCTCGCCAACTTAATATAATCGGTTATTAAAGGCTTCCACTGAGTGGTGCCACAACAACTTCTTCCGTCTTGAGCCAAAGCAGAATCCTGCATTAGCTACTCACTATTTGAGGAAGCGCCGATATAATACTGTACCGTGTTTCTGGCATTCCATTTAAATAAAACACACATTGTGTCACTGAGTAGGGCTACAGAAGAAATGGCATCAATCAACTCGCATCTCTCGCCTCCTTTACTGCGATCTGGCAATTTATAAAAACGGACGGTGAACGGCACTGCAACTCTGAGAATTTGAAGGATTTTTTTACTAAAATCAGCAGGCAATTTGAGTCGTTTCTATGTCTGTGAGTGTGTGTGTGTGTGTGTGTGTGTGGAGAGAATAAAACCTGAGTGAGCAAGCAATGGAAAGGAAGATAGAGAGAGGTCTTTGGAGACAAGGAAGAGTTGCAGAGATGCTCCCTGCAGAGCTCACCTACTGATGTCTGTCCCCTCAGGGATGGTAACCTCATACGCAGACAGACAGACAGACAGACAAATGTGAAACATCCTTCCGACAGGATAGTGGGAGCACAGGAATTGTGAAACACCAGCAATCATGTTTTCAGATCATGTCTTCTTACTTATTTATGAAAGGACATGCTGTTACATGTTGTCGAACATGCCAAGTTCAAAGTTTGTATTGAAACTGGAGAAGCATGGAGAGCATAAAACAACCTTATGATATCAGGGTACTGAATTATTTCTTATGTACTGGCACGGAACTACGTGGAGCGAGTGACACAAAACTACTCAAATAAAAAGATGGTTTCATTTTGACATTTTGTCACTGATGCACCTGCTGCAGAAGCAGAGCCTGTGATACTCTAAAAGATAATATTTTTATTGCAGAAGTAACAGCAAAAACAAAGCGTGATTCGCCATAGCTGCGACCACGAATGCGTGCATGCATCCACACAACACAACCTTACAAACACTTGACCTCCACGGCACAATGAAACAGTAACTATCTGATGAGGCCAATGATGCCTCCCGAGCCATGGTTAAACGCTTTTAGAGTAAAGCTACCAACTGCATTAGTGTTAATATCCAATCATGTTAAATCTCCACATTCCATATTACACCAACATTCAAGTCATTGCAAAAGATAATTAGAATTGTAAACTTAAATTTGTTATTGTGTACATGTTTTTCTCAGTCAACACAAAGGAATGGTGAAACAAAGGACATACGTTCTGAACTGTTGCTGCTCCCTCATCAGCTGTTGTGATCTGCTGCGCCTCAATATTCAATTAATGCCTCTGGAAGAATAGTATAGCATTCTCTATTCTCTCTTCCGGGTACTTGTCTTTTCTGTTTTGCCCACCTGTCTCTGTGAACCCACTTGTTGCCGCTTTGTTTTTCACTGACAAGTTCTGGTTTAACTTTGAGCTAACCTCTCTGCTGTTCTCTACCTCTGTCTGAAGTGTTAAGGTCATCACGAAGGTATACGTGTGCACTGTAGTTAAGTTTGCTTGGTCTAGAAATGATCCTTTCTTGCCCGTAAGTCCTACTTTCTTCCAATGCGGGGGACAATCCCTCACACGTAGAATCCAATTTCAGCCGCATGTGTTGACTGATACGAGGAACGCTGAACAATACACGAATATCAAACCACAAATTCACCTCCAGGCCTGTGTGTTTGTGTTTAGAGGGGAAGGCATATTTGATCAATGATGCCAAAATGCTGTTTGACATCACACTCTGGCCCTAACTAAAGCTTATGTCTTGTAACTAATAAATAGAAAATAAAACTCACCTTAATCCCTTCAACTTTTATTTTGAAAAACCTTGTCAAACGAACACGTTTCTACTGTACCAGCCGTTGCTTTGTTCTATTTAACTCCAACAAGCTTATCACACTAAAGGCCTGTCAATCACACATCGAGGACGACTCCCAGGGAACGGCAGTTTATCATATTTGGAGCTTTTTCCTGCTTGTGATTGAAACTATCTGCAGCTGAACTCTGATGTTTGAACCGTGGAAACGAAGATATCGTGTGGAGCAATTAACGGTTATTAATAACATTTCTAGGAGCTGATTGCGAGACAACACGGACGGTCTCTCGCGAGTCATTTCCCAAACGTTTACTCACAGTCGATAATGTCGGACCTGTAAAAAAAAAAAAAAAACTCACCTTGACGAAATACGATCTTGTGCAAGCAGCTGCACAAATTGTCCCCGAATTGCATTCATTCACAGCCAATAATATGAGCTGTCAAAAAAAACAAACAGGCAGACATGGCACACACACACACACACACCAAAATTCATGGCCCATTTCACAGTATCTGGCTTTCATCAGCGAGGAGTGTCTGTGTGTGCTATGGTATATCAGAGGAAATTAGTTGTCCAGCCGCGACAATGTGGCCATCTGTCTCTCACAGTGAAAACAGACAGGAATAAATCAAATAACAGGACGGAGAAACAAGAGAAGGGCCACGGCTATCAGGGGGAAAAATGTGCGAGACTGGTGACATTAGATGGGGAAATTAAAAAACCAAATGGGAAGCCAACAGTTTTTAGTACTAAAGAAAAACAAAAAGGGAATGCAGGGAAAGAGGACCAACAGACTACAAAGACTAACACGGTGCATCGTTTTCGACACGGTCCATGATTGTGTTCAACGCTGTTGATGCCAGAGGCCGTCAGAGTTCAAGGGATGAAAGAAAACATTGTTTTTTTTTGCCCGAGGCAAACACAGCACATGGGTGGATTTACACTTCGTATAGCTCCAAAAGTGATAAAAAAAATAATCTCATTTACCTGCGTTCGTCCATGACACCGCTCAGAGGTTGGCGGAAGGCCGAGGGCGTTGCAGCCGCGTCGCAAAATCTCCGAGCTGAGGGTTCCATTGGAGAGGCGGCTGTGTGAAAACCATTAATATTTAATAACCAAGCTGGCAAACATGAGCTATGAGTGGTATTGTGTGGCTTTACATTTGTTCAGCAAATGTACAAGTAAGCCGAAATTGTCCATCGAGCTTTGACGAAAAAAAATTAATTTTTATTTTTTGTCACAGTAGCTTAACAAGAGTCGCTTTTCCTTCGATGACCAATCGAAATGTTGAGAAAGGTCTAATCTAACACCTTTGAAAATTGAAGTGAAATATAATTTGAGGCCTCTATGACATATATTAGCTAATATACAGTGGGTACGGAAAGTATTCAGACCCCTTTAAATTTTCCACTCTTTGTTTCATTGCAGCCATTTGCTAAAATCAAAAAAGTTCATTTTATTTCTCATTAATGTACACTCAGCACCCCATCTTGACAGAAAAAAACAGAAATGTAGAAATTTTTGTATTAAATGCATCAAATGTATTAAAAAAGAAAAACTGAAATATCACATGGTCATAAGTATTCAGACCCTTTACTGTGACACTCATATTTAACTCACATGCTGTCCATTTCTTCTGATCCTCCTTGAGATGGTTCTACTCCTTCATTGGAGTCCAGCTGTGTTTAATTAAACTGATTGGACTTGATTAGGAAAGGCACACCTGTCTATATCAGACCTTACAGCTCACAGTGCATGTCAGAGCAAATGAGAATCATGAGGTTGAAGGAACTGCCCAAGGAGCTCAGAGACAGAATTGTGGCAAGGCACAGATCTGGCCAAGGTTACAAAAGAATTTCTGCAGCACTCAAGGTTCCTAAGAGCACAGTGGCCTCCATAATCCTTAAATGGAAGAAGTTTGGGACGACCAGAACTCTTCCTAGACCTGGCCATCCAGCCAAACTGAGCAATCGTGGAAGAAGAGCCTTGGTGAGAGAGGTAAAGAAGAACCCAAAGATCACTGTGGCTGAGCTCCAGAGATGCAGTAGGGAGATGGGAGAAAGTTCCACAAAGTCAACTATCACTGCAGCCCTCCACCAGTCGGGGCTTTATGGCAGAATGGCCCGACGGAAGCCTCTCCTCAGTGCAAGACATATGAAAGCCCGCATAGAGTTTGCCAAAAAACACATGAAGGACTCCCAGACTATGAGAAATAAGATTCTCTGGTCTGATGAGACCAAGATTGAACTTTTTGGTGTTAATTCTAAGCGGTATGTGTGGAGAAAACCAGGCACTGCTCATCACCTGCCCAATACAATCCCAACAGTGAAACATGGTGGTGGCAGCATCATGCTATGGGGGTGTTTTTCAGCTGCAGGGCCAGGACGACTGGTTGCAATTGAAGGAAAGATGAATGCGGCCAAGTACAGAGATATCCTAGAAGAAAACCTCTTCCAGAGTGCTCTGGACCTCAGACTGGGCCGAAGGTTCACCTTCCAACAAGACAATGACCCTAAGCACACAGCTAAAATAACAAAGGAGTGGCTTCGGAACAACTCTGTAACCATTCTTGACTGGTCCAGCCAGAGCCATGACCTACACCCAATTGAGCATCTCTGGAGAGACCTGAAAATGGCTGTCCACCAACGTTCACCATCCAACCTGACGGAACTGGAGAGGATCTGCAAGGAAGAATGGCAGAGGATCCCCAAATCCAGGTGTGAAAAACTTGTTGCATCATTCCCAAGAAGACTCATGGCTGTACTAGCTCAAAAGGGTGCTTCTACTCAATACTGAGCAAAGGGTCTGAATACTTATGACCATGTGATATTTCAGTTTTTCTTTTTTAATAAATTTGCAAAAATTTCTACATTTGTTTTTTTCTGTCAAGATGGGGTGCTGAGTGTACATTAATGAGAAATAAAATGAACTTTTTTGATTTTAGGAAATGGCTGCAATGAAACAGAGTGTAAAATTTAAAGGGGTCTGAATACTTTCCGTACCCACTGTATGTCACAGGACTTGTATGAGACTACATCATGGTGGTGTTGGAGAAACTCCTATTGCTATGACAACGGAGCCAGCAGCTCCACACTTCATAATAAAGTCCTTTCATCTGTGACAGCATTGTAGAGCAGTGAGCTCCCCTGAACTGCTCTGATCCTTCAGCAGTCTTTAGTTCCCCCAGAGATTCACCCCTACAGCCACAGAAAAGCAAAGTGGTACAAGCCAAACGGCCTCAGCACTCAATGTGCATTGATAAAGAGAGAAAATGTTCTCTTTCCAATTCTTCCAACATTTTCTTTAAAAAAGTAAAATTTAAAAAAAGGTGTGTGATTACTTTCTTTAGATTTTGCTTTCATGCACAGTCTTACATTTGCTCCTACTCCTGTGTGATGCGCTGTGAAACTATCGGACTTCAACTCTTGCATTCAGCCATGAAACTGCCAGAGCATCTCAGCGGGACTGCTTAGATCAAGGTTAAAGAAAGTAAACCAACATCGGTGCAGTTCTGCTTTGGGCTGGATTTCCCCTTTCCATAGCCTTTAGGAGGTCCCCAAGAGCTCATCTGGAACCCAGTTTATCAGCAGTCACAGAGGTGCAACTGGCTCCCCCGAGACACAAAATGGAGCCAGCACACCATTTATGTGGAAAACAAGACTCAGTGGCTCAGGAGATATAGCTTTTGTTCCGCTGTACCTTCAAACTTGATGCCTCTTGAAAACTGATTCCACTGCGACATGGCCGATCTACCATTAGCTGCTCACAGTGGCAAATTAAAGTGCAGGAGTAATGCATTGCAGCCAAAGGCCTTTTTGCTATGGCCAAGGTGGTAGGGTGGTTAATATCTCACTAAGGCGTGTCCTTGCATACATGCCAATTAACCTGGGCACATTGAAAGGATAAATACTTTTAGATTAACAATGAACCTAGAACAAGCTTTACAGTTTCAAAGTTACCTCCAGAACGGTTTTTGGTAGACATGCACTGTAACAGTTTGTACTCTTCACTGCAGAAGCCTGAAGGAGTCTTATCACACAACACAACATACAGCTAATCTTGGACCAAACTGATGACATACTGCAGCACCTCACACATTTAGTTTCAGGGACCACACTCCACAAAAATAAACTGGCAGCTTTCGTTGTATGAAAAGGTCTCTTTTTAAATGCATGACAGGTTTATTTACCAAAAAAAAAAACATCTTCCAATACAAAGAGGCTGCTTTAAAAAAGAACAAAAAAAAGAGGACCCAAATGCAGACTCACTTAGGCAGAGCAGGAAGAATTACAGGCACTTTACTCAATGGCAAAATGAATAGGCTTACAGTTTGGCAACTTGGAGGCCGTCCGAACAGGCAAACAAATCCCACAGGGCTGGGGAAGGACGCAGTTCCAAACGCAGGCAGCAGGCCACATGCAGGTTCACATATATATCAGTGGACAGCATTCCTACAGGCAGAAATGGCTGGAAACCAATAGAAAGGAGGTAAACATAGTTCAATCTGGCAAACAACAGGGTCAGGTGCATATTTTGGTGTTCATATACAGGGGCTAAGTGGGGCAATGTGTCACAAGTGTGCAGGGAGGAGCAGCGTCAGGTGACTTGCAGAGGAGGGTGGTGGCTGGTGGACAGGTGTCTTCTGCTTTTGGGTTTTTTTTACCGGCAGTTGGCAATCAGAGTATTAGGTGCATTACTGCCACCTTATGCTTTGGAGTGTGGATTCTTAGAATGAATCCAACCCATTAATGTATTTATGTTGAGATCTTTTTGCATATGTTGCCTTTCTTGTTTATATTGACTCCATGATTATATGCACTACCGATTCCTCAACACTTTTCACATGAACCAGGAATGACTCTTCAGGCCTTTACAAAACTGGGGCGTGACAAGTAAACGACACAAAGATTAGAAATATTGGCCTGCAAATAATGTATGTCTGGGGCTTTTATTGTGAAAGGTAAGAACAGAAGGGGTGGTTGTGGTATGCGCTGTCTTTGTCCAGGTAATAAAGTTTGCTGTCATGACTGACATCTATGTTGTTGTTTCATTAATAAAAGCATAACTCAATCTGTTCCGATTGGTCGATATCTTTATTTAGGGTGCGATAGTTCAGAAAAGTCGACCTTGTTCAGAAACAAATATCTTTTTTAAGCATTGACCTGCCAATTAATCTCGCAAGAAATAAACGGGTGACTTGTAAATCCATAGCGTCTCCCGTCAGACCTACATGTCTAGGAACCCACATAAACAGAATTGACATTGCTTGTTGAATAAGTCTGGAATGTAGTTGTAACACATTGAATACAATATATTGACGGCTTTAGGAATTGAAGGATCTCAGGCTGTTGAGAACTGAAACAGAATTGGAGCTGAATAAAATATTTCCTCTGCAATGCTTCTCTCCCAATGCAGGGCCAAGAGTGCAGCCAGCATCTCCACTGAATACATTGCCGGGATGACTTGATGCACGCTTTATTCCAACAGCTTTTCTTTGGGAACTGAAAAAAAAAGCAGTTGCCAGATGTTCAGGATCTTTTGAACCATCAGTATATATAGATGTACATACTGGGAGTAGTGCTCCCTTACATGCTCTTTTTAAAAGATCTACTTTCCCTCTCTCTGATTTCTTGAGCTCTAGCAAACACATGTCTTATCAGTGGGTTTAGTGTATCCATGGCTCAGCCTCTGGAATAACTAATGTTGTGCTCAGCTTGATATTAATAACCACCAAGTTGTGGTCATATCTTTTGCCAGTCCACCCACCGCTTGCTCTTTGTCCTCTGTCTTGTTCCCAGCACTCCTGCAATGCTACTTTAGAAGGGTGTTCGCGGCTATAACCCTAAAGGAGCCCAGTGGTTGGTCATTAACTGCTTCCTTTGTATATGTGGTAGAATCTCTCCTGTCACAACGTGCAGGGCTGCAATGGGGGTTGACTTTACAGCTCCATAACACTGCCTTATGCTTGTATCTAAGACTTTTTGAGGCTGAAAAACAGACTACACTACCGCAATCGAGCACAGACCAAATCATCGTTACATCAATAGTGTTTTAGCATCCTATGATATTCATAATTTTCTGACACTTTTCTACTATTTTATTGATATGATCATTAAACATTCATCCTCTGCTTTTCCACGGACTCAGGTCATGAAGAACTCTTTTCCGGATGAAAACTATTGTGTTGGTTTTCTCAACTGAAAAATGTAGATCCCCAATTGTATGCCCACTTCTTCCTGTGCAAGATATTCCCTCCCCTTTCCCATACTTCCCCATCATATGCAACAATATAACTGCTAATATCTGGTTGTATTTAAGAAAAAGAGTGATCATTAGTGAAAGTATTGATGGACTTATTACACTACCTTGTGGGGTGCCATTTTCCACTAGAAACTCACTTGATGTTTCGTTTCCAGTCTTTGCTCGAATACATCCGCATACAATCATTTATCCAGTGGAGAACCCCTCCTTCCTACACCCATCATCTTTTACCAGAAGTCCCCCCATTCCACATCATATCATCAAAAATACTGCTATTAATTAATCTGTGCTCGCCTGATCTCAATGTCTAAACAGACCATAGGATCCAGACTTCCTCTTCTTTTCCTGGTTTCCTTATACAATTGTTCAATCTGTTCTTTAAGAATTAGATGAAATGACCAAGACCTCTCGACAGCACAATACAAGCCACAACAGAAAAAATATAACGTCGTGCTTAAAATAAGTATTAAACATGTCACAAACGTAACTTCACAATAACTCAAGACCACTTAGGGAGGTCTCGGTCTCGAACACCAGACACCTTGTTGAAAGTCCTGTATTTGATTGTTTGTTTACATGTTTGTCTGCACGAATGGGTTTAGGTTGAATCATTTTACTCTCCTTTTCTATGCAATGTATTGCCGGAACCCGCCGGCTGTTGTCTGACGATGACTTAGGTTTTATTGGTTTTTATTTGCTTGTAAACTGGTTACTTGGGGAAACAATCCCGTCATCTGCATTGTCTCTGAACTCCAACTCCAGTCTCGCATCTCAAGTTGCTAACCGGACTGTAAACAATGAGCAGCACACTGAGAGGGAAGACTTGGTCCGGATATCCACTGCCCACACCGGAACCCTTGAAGTTAAGCCCCTTGCTCCAAGACGCTCATCCGTGGTCAGACCAATAGCAGATGGGTTCCGAGGTTGCATTTTGGGTAATGTTGGCACCAGGTTTTGACAAGAATGAAAAAATGCATGGAAAGAAAGATATCTGTGGCTTGGCTTCATGGATTATGGATATATTTTTTTTAACTGTTCATTGTGAGTCTGTCAATGTTATAAGAGTCTAATTGTAAATGGTTGTGGCATTCATTTAACAGATGTGGCTAAGCATCCCACTGCCTGCCATCGTGTTCTGCTGCCTTTTTCTCTCAGTTTTGTCTCAGCTGACATTTAGAGACTTTGCTCAGGGCAGGTATAACAACACAATATATGTGGCTTAAATAGATAGCTTTACTTGCCCCTGACAATTCTGATTGGTTTAAGACATTCATTTTCTTGTGTGGTTGGGACTAATGAGCATATTGGCAATCAGTAAAATGGTGTAGTCGAGAGTTTGCTATGTTCTGGTTTAGTAGGGCCATATATTTCTGAAAGGAAAGTGGTCTAACCTTTAATGGACAAGGACCTTCTGCCTGAGCAGTTTTGAAAGATATTGACTAGTGATCCATTCTTCCTCATCTTCATTCTGGGGTCATGCACTTATTTGATGGAGGTTTAGCTGACAGCCCATATCCTGTTCAGCAGTGTGGACTATATGAGAAGTTTGTCCTTGGATCAGGTGCAAATGGAGATGCTGTGCATAATGAACAAGAGAGGAAGCACACTAGGAAGAACACACGTGCTGACACATGGGTAGGCAACCTATCTCCAAGACTAAAAGCTTCATTCCACATCTGCAATCATATATTGGCTTTGGATTATTTGATTTTTCTATTAAAAATAATTTAACCTGTGGTATATACTGGAAGGTGGATAGAAACAAGGAGAACACGATAGAGCATCCAGCTCAAAAATACCTGCTACTACTAATACCCTCCAACACATTGTCTTGACAATAACCTCAATTTATCACATTGCATAGAAAGATGAGATGATTTGGTCCAAGTTTCCAACACATTCTCACTTCTGACTCAGGTACCCACTGACCAAGGGCACTGACCAAGCATTGGCATTTGACGAGCTGGAAGTGAGAACGAAGTTGAAGTTTCATGTCCATTCAAGAGCTTTGCAAAAACTGCATGAGACCCCTAGCCCCCAGTAGAAACCTTTACAGTTCTCTACTCCAGTGAAGAGGAATAGAAAGGCAACCTGATTAGATGCTTCGCTCTTCCATTCCTATCTTCTTGAGCGGGTTCTCTCTCGCTCCCTCTCTAATGACCAGCCTCACACAGTAGAGTATATCACTTTTGGTAGTTCTCTTAATCCCCTGTCTTACCCTCCAACCTTCTCCCTCTCTCACACACACACACACACACACACACACACACACTCTGTCTTTCCTGATGATGAGTGATGGCCTAGGCCAGTGCTTGTAACACTCTCCTGCTCCGTCACTCATTAGCGTCCACTCCTTACTTTGTGTCTCGGTTTCTCTCAGGTTATGATAGATGGGTCAGGGCAGACCTGCTGCTAGATAATCAATCTGCCTGCCAATAAAACCTGGACCCGCTCTCAGCTGCGATGTGAATACGCCACTGCCCTGTGTGTGTGACGGTGTGTTAGTGTGTGATGGCGATGGAAACAAAGCGACTGAGTGAGTTTGTGTGTAAAATCTTGAATGGGTGCCTGGGAAAATGTCTGCTGTTGAAGACAATGGATTGATTGCTAATCCCCATAGTTATTGTTGTTATGCCTGTGAAACTTTCTTTTCGAACCCTTAACAACAGTGTTGCCAGATTGGGTACATTTGTTTCCCCAATCGGCCTACTTTTTATTTAATTGTGCAGGTAAAAAAAAAAGTTCTGGTGGGTTTTGGTAAGTTGGGCTACTTGTTGTACCCTTTGGGTGATTTCTAAAAACAAAGTTAGGCTAGATTCACCGAACACGGTCCCGCCTCTCATTGGAGAAGCATGGCTTGACAGTGCACTAGTTTCAGTAGGGTTGGCTTGAGACACATTAACTGATAGCTGATGAGAGTCAAAACCAAATGTTTTGGTTTATTTCAACTAAATTGAAACAGTTTTTACAATTTCTAATTAATATTCTGTCATAGATCTTCTGGCAAGACTTGTGAAAGCTTACATCTGTTAATGTGGGAGAAAACTATTGACATTTACGCTGCATTTACGTAATATTCGCTGAACTGGAAGAACAGGAAAAGCTACTCTTTCTAAACTTTGGAGTCACCCATGCATTATTCAAAGATGTTAACCCCGTCTGCTATGCAATCACAGAAAAATGTCCCAAATTAGCAGTTTGTGAACTAGATGAAAAATATGTATAGCTCATTTTGAAGTATTGACACCAAATGGTTTGTCGCAACTTTTGTTGTTCATTTTACCAAGTGGGAGATATGAAATTCCCAATATTTTTGACTCAAAATTACAAGTCGGATGCTTATGTAAAAAAAAAAGAAAATGTCACCACTTGTAAAAAAAATACATAATCATTTTGCCTAATTATGCTTATAAAAAGAAGATGGAAGGTGATGGGGCCGGTATACATTACAGTGATAACAGTGGCAGATGAACGACTAGATGTTCACAGCCATTCTTTTTGAAACAATGGGTCTTCAATTTCACACACAAGTCAGCTTAAGCAGGCTTCTCATTTCTAGCTGACAGCCGAGGATTTTGTTGGCTGAAATGCTGAAATGACAACTGTCGCTGGCAGATGAACAAAACATCAGACTTTAACACTCTGATTGTGGCTCAGACTTTTGTTTTTCCCTAATGCGAATGTTCTTCAAATTCTGAACATTTGGTCAAATTCATCCGAGTTAGAAAATATCTTCAAAGCTGGCAACACTGGATTGTTTACTACAACAATAACTGTGTAGCCAAGAATGAGAAAAACTTTGGGGAAATATACACTACGAGGACTCGCAATGATTTAGAAAACATCCGTGTACTGATGTTCCTTGATCAAAGCGGTGCTGTTCAGAGGAAGAGCAGCATTAGGCTTTGACACCACCATATTAGTGTGACAGCTAAAGTTACTTTGCTGAATAAGGTTTTGCATGAAGAATGATGAATGGTAGCATCTCCTTAAGCCTGAATGTTTTTTTACTCCCCAACATACAGAGTTTGATGTTGCAATCCTGTGTACCTTAATCCAAGGTAAGAAATCAAATTGAAGCTCAATTTCAATGGCAGAAGATTGATGAGCTTCCCCACAATTTCTGACTACACAGTACACTTGGCTATAGTGCCATAAATCTACTGGACCTTCAAGAAGGCAGCATCGTCCACCTGCCATGTTACATGAATATGTGAATAACTGGGGTTGTCAAGTGGGGACCTCCCATCATAATTCTGGATGGATTAGACCTCCAGGAGTGCTGAAGGACTTCCAGGGCCCTCCCCCAAACAAACCACGTCACTAACAGATCCCTAAAAGGAATCATTCATATTTCAGGAGTGTGATTAGGCTTATCTCGTGGTCAGCATTGCTGTCTATTTTTCTTAAACCCCTACCGGTTTCAACAGCAATATACTTATGAGAAGGCTTACACTTGCTGGTGGCTTCCAACAATCTTAACATCTCGTATCAGCACTTTCAGACTTGAATGACAGGTCAGAAACTGCACCATGTAAGCAACCAGGTGTATTAAACCTTTGGAGACTTTATTCTGCTGACAAACAGCCAGGGTAATCATGTCCCCAGCCTAATATCGCACATAAATACGTGACATTATCCCAATCTCTGAAATACCTCTTAACAGCGCAGTGGTGGTGCGACATAATGTGTTAAAATGACGTACCGGCACCACGGAAACATTGCCAATGGAAAGTCAATGAGGATCCATTGACGCACGAGTTCCCAGGTTAAACAGATATACGTTTTGATCGAAGTTGGCAGGGAGGATGTCAGAGTGGATGAATGGGTCAAGTGTGGGAATTTACAGTGTGAAATCAAAAGTCAATGTTGAGTAATTTCAAATGCTACATGAGAAGTTAAGTAACAAACATAGTTGTAACCCAAACCATAATATTTTCTTTCCTTCCTTCCTTTCTAGTTTTGTTGCCTGAACCTAATGTTCAACATATTGTGTTTGTTGGGGTTTGTACCACCGCACCCAAACCTACCTCTCTAATTATTTCCCTGTAGAGTTCATCAATTAATGATGAACTTATCAAATTGTAATTTAAACACTTTGCACTTTGAAACATTATGCAACGTTGTGAGACTGCTGTGTTCTGCAGATGAACTCTGATGCTAACTGACACATCTACTTCCAGCCGAGCAGCAGCAGGAAGCCAGGCCATAGAGCCTTCTGTGGTTTATGCATCTGATGGACACTTACACAATGGAGACCTATCCAGGCGCATTCTGGTTGTCACGCCTGAATGACATGTAGTTGTCACGACTTATGTAACCTTTAGTAAGTGGTATCTTCAATTGTAATGTACTTTTCATCAGTAATGAGACTAAGCCTTATTAGGCAGGGGAAGGGTAGTGTCCACCTTTGAAAATACATTGGAAACAGATTGTCTCTTGAAAAATGAAAAGATGTCCTATTAATTAGGTGACACAGGGGTAAGTCACTGAAGCTGTAAATGAAAGAATTCCGGTATGAACAAGCTTATAGTAGTTTATCAGTCTGGCATTACCTAATGAAAGACGTTCAGACATATTTCTCGAATGAGATGAGATTCTCCTGATGTAACACATGGGTACAGTATCTCTGTCCCTATTTGTCAGCTATTAAAATACATGAAAGCAATTAGCAAATGGATGAAATGCTTTGGTGTTGCCATGGAGGATGAATGAAATGCTACATGCTAATTAACAATTGGAAGAATGTTCAGTCAGGAGAGTGGATGAAGGGCCATGGAGGAATAATAAGAGTGTGTGAGGAGCGCATGGGCGATATGTCCTTCCTAGGTGAACTTTCCCTATTGCTTCTTGACCTCCTTTCCTGTAGATTTATGGGAGAGCTGTCCTGCACTCTTTCAGTGTCAGCTTCAATTCAGCGTGATTTATTGGCATGAATAAAGCAATTGGCGGCATGCATTTTCTAGAAGTGATAATAAAGTAGGAATCCATCTAACAGGGACAGGAGGTAGAAGCAGATGATTCACATTTCACTGAGCGGTTTGATTATGAAGTAACTTCCTGGCCAATAAATGGGTCCGTGGAGGAATGGGCAGATTATGAGACAATAGGCCCCTGGGCACAGATATGCAAAAGGCCCAACCACCTATGAATAGGAGCAAGACACACAGACTTTACAGTAATTTAGCCTCTTTTTTGTTGTTATCTTGTCTCTTTGTGGTCGCCACGCATCTCTCTGTTTTTGTGTGTCTTCGCGGTCATTTTGTGTGTCTTTAGTTTATTTGTGGAACTTTGTAATTGGTTTGGTCTTTTTGTAGTCATCTTTTGTTTGTGGTTGTTTTGCCCCTTGTAGTAATTTTGTGTCTCTTTGTCATCTCTTTGTGTCTCTTTGTCATCTCTTTGTGTCTCTTTGCAGCCGATTTGCTTCTCTTTGTAGTTGTTTTGATCTCTGTGTAGTTTTTTTCGTGGCTCTTTTATTGTCATTTGGAGTCTCTTCATGGTTGGTATGTGTCTCTTTGAATGACATTTTATAGGTGAAGGCCTGAGGGCCCCTGACAGTAATCCATCGATGCATGAGGGGGTAAAGCAGGGCCCACATGACCAAACTTCTGCCTACTTCCAGTTGGTGTGACACTTAATCACCACGAGAAAATGAATCCAAGTAATTCAAAATGACACGATATTATGTCACATCTGATAACACTTTATGGCAAGTATTACATGAAGGTTTTCATGAATGAATATGACTGTATTTTTTTGGGGTATCTGAATAGACATTTTGGCAGAATGTCTCCCCTCCAACCATATCAAGCATATGCTTGATAATTGTGATGTGACACCCCACTGTGTCACTCTGGCCAATAAAATGTCAACGTTGTCCGTTTTTATGCAAATCATGATCAGTCTGTGCTTGTTGGTGTGTGGGATGTTGTTGGAGGAAAGAGATAGAAAGGTCATGCTTGAACCAAAACACATGATTTACGAGAAAGCAACCTGCACCTGCAACATTACAGTAACTCATCCTCCATGGGCCTCCTGTTGTGGCATCATGGAGCCAACACAAGACATGTCTCCCGACAAAATATGTTCTAATGGCTCTTTCGTTTTAGTGGCCTTCGATCCAACAACAACGTGAACTATGACATATTACCCTAAAACAAGCTGTACTGGAAGCAGCGCTGGAAGGATGCAGGGCAACTGAGGAAGACAGTAGCTATGCAATGAGATAATAAGCTAATGGGAAAAATATTTAGAATACATGTAGTGTATTTATGAAAAATATATAATAATGAGACTTTGGGATTCTGTCTAGGCCAGCAGAGAAGGCCTTCCTGGCCCACCACTGCCCCGATGCTCTAAAATCAACGATCAGCCGTGAACAGAAGACTGGATTTGAACAGGTGTTTAAAAAGCTGCAACTTTAGAGAATGGTGACCTTGTTTTCTCCTTTGCTTCTACTGTTTGTGTGGCTGAAGTTACAAATAACCTCTCTCTATGAGCTAAAAAAAAATTAAAAAGCAGTAACCTTCTAAGTGTTTTCGAACCAGTACTAAAGTAAATAAAAACATGCGACAGCGCTGCCAAATCCCGCAGACTGTTAATGAAAAGAAGGAAAGAGAAATCCTTCATCTGGCACATTTCAGCAGTTGCAACCCTATACAATGGAACAATGAGCCTCTAAGGAGCTACAAGCAGTTCCTGCTGCTGAGGTCCATCATGGATCTAACAGCCGAGGCAGGGCGGTAAAAACAGGATTAAAACACAACAGGAAAAGGCCAAAGGTTACAGCGCAGTAATAAAATGCTTTGCAGGGTGTCTGAGGCAGCGTGTGCATGATGTGTGTGTATGCAGAGCGCTTGAGGGAGATCTCTTATGACAGTGATGGTTTTCATCTGAAAGGTACATTTTTCCCCTGTATCCCATGTGGATTAAGATGAGGGTGTGTGCATGCATTGACTCTCCGATTGTGCACGAGAAAAACGACACAGGATTTATAAAAATTAATGAACCGAAGAATTAACATGGCCTCCAGTTTTGCCTAGTGAAGCTTCAAGTCATCTTTAAAGTAATGGAAGAGTGAGTTTAGTTGATCCAAAGTTTTAAAAGTTAACTTTTTTGTGGTCTTTACTTATTTTGTCCTTCGAAAGGGAGAGAGCAACAGACAATAAGAGAGAAGAAGAAAGAGAAAATAACAAGAAAATGGTGAAAACAAGCACAGCTGGGAAGGACAAATTAAGAAACGTGAGTGAAAAGGAGAGAAAGCAGAAGGTATAGGCATAGAGAGTCAAATTAAAGGGATTAGACAGCTCATTCCCCTTAATTCCCTAATCACCTCCTCCCACACTGGATTGGGTTGCCACGGCAATGTTTACATGACCCCATATCCCGCTGAAGCCAAAACAGGCATGGCCCACATTATGCTAAATCCCCTGTTTACCTGGCATAATCCCTCCCAGACAAACACTCTGCAGCCTGCTGCCTGAAAGTCTGGGTCGACAGCCTGACGGGGTTGTGGCCCATGCACTGATGGAGAGGAGCTGTGCTGCCATTGGCCTGTGATTGGGTCAGCACCGGGCCACCTGACTCCTGTGACACCTTTGGCCAACGCCAGTATTGCTTCGCTTTGCTGTGAAAGGTCACTGTAATAACAGTGGTAACCTCTCTTGTTAGGTTACCATAGCAAGGCAGTTCCCCCTTACGGTAAACACTAGCTCTGTCAGCACTGTTCGTGCTATAAGCACCATTAGCTGCTAGCCGCCGACTAAGCCATTGCTTTGTTTTGAGAGCGATGTGGAGGCAATCCATCCATCACTGATATGCTCTGCACTTCAAATTTAGCACTTTTAAGAATAAAAGCAATTTGAAAATAATCTTATATTGGTTTGAAGTTCATTATGACACACCACCACAAGTGTTGGAGTGACAGTACAAAGTATTGTTGAGCATGATGAAGCACGCTGCATGATTTGGAATAGGGTCACTTTAGTCTGTTATTTGTATTTGATTTAAATTCGATAAGATACTAAACCACTTTTTCTTTTCCATTTTTTGCTTTCCTTAGAGGGCCAAACAGCAAGAGTAAGACTGCCATTTATTTTATTTTGATATAAAATGATATAAAAGTTTGATAAATATGGGCACAAGTAAAATTCTGTGATGTTGTGTACAGAACCATACTTGCAGATCCAGCCATGTGCTGACAGTAATGTCCCTTTGAAAATATAAAAAAGATATATTATCTATGCCTTTGTGTGACCACAGAGCTGCAAATAATGTCACACACATATCAAGAATCATGGTAAATCTTTAAAGAGTACGATGCAGGAGTGTACCCAGTTCAGATCTCCATATGCTGGAAGTTTATAGTAAAAAAAAACTAGGTTGCAGGGTGAGAGAGACTTAAGTTGTAGGCAATAGATGAAAGTAATGAGCCCCCACGCGACAAGAGTTGTACATCTTGAAGAGCCTGGATTTCAGGGTGAGATTGGAAATTGACTCAGTTGACAAGAGAGAGCATGATGTCTAAATGAGCCTGGTGCCAGCATGTGATACTCTTTCAACTCTGTCGGGTTGCCAGATTCAAAGACTTTAAGAACCTGCAGGGCTTGCGATTGTAGATTGATAATTGAGTGGTTAGATCTCTCACCTCTGGGTGCCTCCTAAAGGCTAAAGGCTTTCTTAAAATAAAGGGGAGAACCTAGAGTTTAGGTACTTGAGAACACTGAATACATAATAAAAAAATAACTGTAGAAGTAGAATATTTAGCTCAATATCAGTATACTGCAACAACACTGGCATATCCAAAACATTAAAGCTGCAACCAAGGCAACTCTACATTTTACCATCATTGACTAACAGCAGGTGATGACTGTTGTGAAATATGAATGCACGCTCCTTAATATCTCAGTGTGTGGAGGTGGTGAAGCACAGGTTAATGGGTGCAGCTTCTTCTGAAGCACAAACATTATGTTCCATAGCGTCTGATGTTCTTTCTTGTTATAGCTCTGTTTTGGTCTCCACCAGCTCCTGAGGGGAATATCTGGCTCTCTAGCGGCTTATTGCCGTGTTACGTTCACCAGCTAGTTGTTAACTAGAGACCATACCAAAACATTGAAGTTGCGGACCAAAGAGTTAAAGTCATGTTTAATAAAAACTGTATAGATTAAAGCTACTTTAATGTTCTACTAGCAACAAATATATCCCTGTAGTACATTTTCCTCTATTTTTCATGATTAAGTCAAGCTAAAACAACTGGTACAACAAGATCACTGCTGCCAGTTGGCACAGGAAGTAATTTTATATATAATATACACACACACACACAAAATAAATACACATGTACAGGGAACATAAAGACATGGAAGGAGATGTGAGTGAGGAAAACACAAGACATCTAATGCCTCGAGGCTCTATTTTACAATTCAATCAGCAAAGACATGGAAAGGTTGTTCAAAACATTTATTAAAAGATGGAAGACAACAGTTTTTACATTGACCCTGCCTTGTAGCAACAGTTCAGAGGATCAATCTCTGTAAATAAATAAATGCTTAGAATTCCCTCAAGGCATCTGCCACATGGGGCCCTGTTGGAGTGGTGGTGGTGGTAGTGGAGGGGGCAGGGTGACGCACATACTGTCATGACAGCTGGTAGAATAGTCAGGTGGAAAGCCTGCACATGTGTCTCCCTGCTTGAACTGGTGTTGAGAGCTTCACTGGGAGGAAAGGAAGCAACAGGGGAGGGAAGGTGTGAAGAGAGGGGTGAGAAAATAAGAGTCTACAGGGAACATTTTGACATTAAACCATGTGTACGGGAGCTCACGAGAGAGGGGCCCGTGGGAGGACTTTGGAGAGAGGGAGGGATCGAGGAATGGACTTATGTGTGTTTATTGCATGGTATGTACATGCATTTTGCAAGCACAGATAACACTATGAGGATGTGTTGCAAGAAAGCATTACTGTATTGTAGTCTTTACAAAGATAGACTACATGCCATGGGTGGCGCAGATGCCCCCCAAAACAGTGTACCACCAACAGGATGGAGGCCAATTCAAACCTACCGGGTCTGCGTGTCGATGATGGACCCTAGGTGGCCGTCCAGTCCAGTTTGTGGGGTACGCACCTCTAGCTAGTTTGCCAAGAAGAAGAGTATAACAAAATGGATGCTTGTTTTGAAGAGAGGTTGTGCGAGGAGATCCGCCATGCCCTAATTTGTCTTTTAAAGGAATACAAAGACAGCCAAATGCCGCTGAACTCCTGGCACACAACACTATGGTAAATGTTCTGCTGTCAACTGAAAAGGAGTGTGGATCAGGAAACACGCATGCGTGCAAATGCCACACCGACACGGACTCTTATTTGTAGTATGAATGGAGTTTTAAAACCCCACGTTGCGTTGCTTGTTGGAGAGTCAATCTCTCTAACAATTTCTTGCTTCAATGTAGAAATGGTGGAGGGGCTATGTCTGTGTCAAGGGGCCCATTGAGTTTGAAATAGCAGGCATTAATTCAATCGCAATCGCCTACTGTCTTTAGACAAACAAGACCTGACTTGCCATCAATGAGCCAAACAGAGGAGAAATCACACTCTTGTATCTGTGGACACATACACTCTCAGCACCACACAGTCACTTTATAAGCCAAACATAATCCAAAATCTGGTCACAGACTATTTCCAAGATTTGCTTCGAGCAGGGGATTGCCTTGAAATTGGTTGGTGACAGGTCTGCCCCGGCAATCTTTTTATAGGTAATCGCAACGATATCAGGGATACCCAAGAAGATAGAAAGATGCTATAATACAAACAGTACAGAGTAGGTTAGCAGTTGAAGGAAAGATATGATAAGAGATTGAAGAGTCCACAGAGGGCCAGGGTTAGTGAACAAACTACCTCTACCGTCTTATCATTAACCAATATATTAATCCAGTGTCAAGATGCTTTGTTAAGAAAAGAAAGCAAAGCTTGTACCTTCTGTTTATTAACTGAGAAAATATGTGAAAGTATGTACAACTGGAATGATGTATTACCCACTACCAGTGATGTAGACCTGAGACTTGGAAATGGTTCATAGGTTTGCCAATTTTCCTTGAGCCATGACCTTTCGATGCTGATGGGAGACAAAATCCACAGTACTGAAATGCATTCCAAAGCTCATCAATTTAAACTAAATGACAACCGTGTAAACACTCACACTGAAAAATATCCCAAACTGTCTTCCTGCTTGATCAGTATAAGCTTGCACTCTGGTCAATGGTATCCGTCATCAACATTTCTTCTTCTGTCCCTGCAGCCGATGACAGCTTGACCTGACCTGAAGCCGGCTAGTGTTGTGCTGGTAAACCATGTGGACAGGTGCGCTTCAGAGTCAAACCCATTGATTTCAGCGTGTCCCTCGAGACCTCCAAAGAGACACGTGGTTTGATCATTCAGCCTCTGGGTTTGAGAGACAGGAAGCAGATAAGCTGTCATTGACTTTTTTTTTCAAATTTAGCTATACCCGGATATACAGGAGTCCACCGAGATGTCGCAGGCACTAATGATCGCTTGTCCCCTGGAATGTGTCAGGTAATGTTATCAGTCATGTATGTCATGGTCCTGGAAAGGCATCTCTGCGGGCAGCTTTTTCCTTTGTATCTTTTGACTCCCCCTATCTTGATAGAGTTTCCTTCCTGTGAGGGTAATGTTTCAATATAGAAGCAGTCTGATGGTTTAACCGGCCTACATGTTTTCAGGGCAAGGATTTTTACGTTTCAACATTTTATAATGTTGAAAATAAATGTATTTAGGTGTGTTCCACTTTCTCACTAAGTGTAAATTGCAAAATGTTTACATGCGTTAACTAGCCTAGCATCACAGCCATAACAATTAAGATTTTAGTGCATATTTTTGTTCTTATCGTATCCATTGGTTTGATTGTACTGTTTTATCAGTGTCTAATTTGACCTTAGTTTGTCTTGCTTTTGCGGGACCTCTCTGTTGGGCTTTCTGTTGTCATATTTTCTCACTTTTGCTTTAATTTGTGCATCAAAGCCCTTTGTAAACTCAGTTTTTAAAGGTGCAATGAAAAATACAATTATTATTATCATAACTTGAACGTCCTAAATTGATGTGATTCAGTGAGCTGTAGTGCTCACTGTAGCGCCGTCAATCAAATTCTAAACGTGTGGCAGCTATGTTAAAAACACTCTTAGCACGTCATGACCTCAGGGTTATTTACTGGCTTTTCCTTGGAGCTTTCAACGTCTTACTCAGCAGATGAAGTTAGCTGATGACTTATTCAAATGAGGCATCTCCATGACACCCTGTCCGTCGATGAAGAGCGCAAGATGTGGTTGAAAGCTCTGACAAAAGCAAGTAAGTTGAGCTTGAATAAAGATCGGCTGCTTTATGATTTGGCTTCTGAGAGTTGATGCTGAATACCTGTCAGAGCATTCCCCGCGGCACACAGTGCAGAAATTTATGCAGCGAAGGTGGCGTCAAACGTACTCACACACACAGAAATTTATTTCGGGAACATCCAGAGTACATCCTCATAACAGAGAGATTTCATGTGGCTGGGAAAGAGAGAGGAAGGTGTGATCAGAATAAAGATGGTGTTATGTTGCTGGAATGAGGGAGCAAATCCGACGCAGAGAGAGGGAGAGCGAAAGAGCAAGTGGCGTGACGAGAATATTAATTGCACAATACTGTGAGTACCTTCAAGTCCATTAATGCTGGAGAGCTGTCACAGAACTATTAATGACAGAGCGTGACAGAGGGAGAGGTTGAGGAAAGGAGAGAAAGTGTGCAGGTTAGGAGCGGAGAAGGGAAAGGGGTCATGTTCCTGATTTGCGGCGGTAATGTGATCTGGAGACCGAGCGTCAATTAGAAAATTAAGCCACAATTAAAACCAGATTAGCAAAGAAATAGACAAAATAGAATCGTGAGAGACGGCGGGGAGGAATTTAAGCAGGTAGGAGGAAGAATATAAATAAGCTAAGATAAGAGGGGAAGTTGGACTGAATAAGCCGTAGATGGGAAAAGAAAGCCAGACAACCAGAGAAACACATTTAAACCCTCACTCAGATGGAGCAGGGTAATGTATGGCAGCCAAATGCTAATTGGAGTGAATGTCCCTGCTGTTTAATGCTAATATGTTTGCTCTGGGAGCTAATGTTTGCTAATTACAAGGTGGTGGGGAAATGCTTGCTCCAAAGACAGATGCAGTAATGCACGCTGGTTGAATAATGGTTAATGAATTTGGACAGAATCCATACCAGTGTTTTTCCAACGTCGAGAAAATGTGAAGATTTTATGTCACTGTCAGAACCCTGATTTATGGTATACTGACCTGCAGATACACCTGGTGTCCTATCTAAGATCTTCCTTCTAGCATCATTAGGTATATTACCTTCAGGTGCTGCGATTCTACACACATAATGTCTTGTGTTCAGACAGAAAATACAGTACTACACAACAATGAGACAAGCAGAGCAGTGGTCAACCTGCAGAGTGAAGCCAATGCGGAAGTGATCTCACTTGCATTCTCTCTAATGGCCATCAGTGGGCGACTCCACTGCTGGCAAAAATAAGTCAGATATGTCTATGAGAAAATCACCCTACTTCTCACTTGATTTATTACCTCAGTGAACATTGGAAACATGAGTTAATGGTCTCAAGTCTTCTTCAATACAGCATTGATGTTCATTTAGTAAATTATGCTCCTGTCAAAAAGCCCATAAAGCAGGGTACGCTTTAAGGCGGAGCTACCTCGTGATTGACAGGACGCTACCATGGCGACATCCGGTCTGGGAGTCTTCCGTGATTACAACTTTAACCCATTCACAGTGAGTTTTCAGGTCACGAAAGGTAATTGTCACCTTTTTGGTCACTTAAAAATGTATTTTTCCAATTTCTCACTCATAACTCGTCAAGTAACGTTTAGTCATTTTCTTTGGTTCTGCAATACAGTGTGTGTACCATCCAAATGAATTTGAAAGGATTACAAGTTGGATTGTTCGAACTTGAAAAGTGGTGTGTGTTCTCTGACGAAGAGGGGTTTTCTAAACTAAAAGTTAACTCGAACGAGACAATTTTTGCTGACATTTGATAGGAATAGTTGGGACTCTTTCCGTGTGCTGCTTTTACCGTACGTGAGAGGAGCTGATGATTGGCTCATCCCAGCAGCACCTGCTGATTCCGCATTCCTGCTTCTACTCTATTCATTCTGTTCCAGCCTCTTTTTGCGATTGGGCCACCCTGCAACAGGACTGCATAGTCCTGCTCATACTAGTAGGAGAGGGGTACAACTCTGCATGTCTGACTGACATTTCATCATATCAGCGGCCCGGTTCTTCAACATAATCTTTAACGGTCGTACGTCCCTCATCCTTCACTGCCACTCTTGACTTTGACAGCGGTGAAGTTACACACTGGTATTGGCAGCAGTTTTTCTGTCATTTCATGGAGATAGTAGAACCTTTCAATATGAGGTTTGCTGGGGGAAAAAAAGCTGTTAAAGTGCGCTAAAAATAAATCTTTGTTGTGCAGACCAAGTCACGCACAAAGTAAGAAAACAATGGATTTAAGCTTATACATTTTTAATCTTAGGGAAGAGAGTGATAAAAACATGATTTAGTTTGCGGTCTAGGCACTCTAGTGGTGTGTGTTTGTTTCTTTGATGGCTCTACTGTACGAGGAGAGGTAAAGAGGTTTATATGGGCATTGCAGGGTTTTCTGTTGCATAGAGGAAGTATAAAACCAACATGACCATCACCAGCAGTCCAGTCATTACAGTCACTTACAAACTATGTCTATTTGTGTGATGCCTTTTTTGCTTTATAATGGAAAGGACACGAGAGAAAGAGGGCCGACACTCAAAGCTGGAATTATTTCAATTTACCAGAGGATCATGCACTCAAAATGCCTTTTCTGTGGCTTCGTTGCTGCAGCGCTAATCACAATTGTCTATCCCCAAAAGAGCTTTAAAAAAAGAAAAAGGTACCAGGTGGGTGCAGGATCTAGATTGACCAGTGTGGTACTTAAAAACCCTTCATATTTTTATCCTTCATTCTAGAGCTAATATCGATGCTTTCAGTCAGTTATTGGTCTGCTGGTCTCTTTTTCACAGTTTTGCGCACTCACAGAGCGTCTTCTTCTTCTTTTATGGCACAGCACTAACTTTTGTAACTGCCATAGGGGACACGTCCACCGGTCAATTACATGTTTGATGTTAATCAACTCCAGAGTTCCTGCTCCACTCCTTTCATTTCCCAGAGAACCATATGGCAGTGCCTTTTTCTTTTTTTTTCTACCTCATTTTGAGCAGATTTCACCTCTCACCCTGAATATCAGTCTAATAAAAAATACTTGCTCTCTTGTCAAATGCCAGGCCCTCTGGGCTTGTTAGGATCCCAGTAGGGGGACCATTATTTTTTGGTAAATAAACCTCCACTAGGCTTCCTTCCAACACCTCGGCTTTTGGCCGGCCTTTACATGTTTCTCTTTGTGCTTTTCTTTTCTTGTTCCTACCTCGTGACAGAGGTAATGTGCAGGTGCTTTAACTTGAGGACAATCTGCTTCCTGTTCATCTCATTTCTATATCCGTGTGTGTGTGTGTGTGCTTTCACTTGTGCTTGAGCCTCGAGTGCTGCGTGCTGAATAATGGATTGGCTCTAAAGCTCTTTTCACCATTGTTTTGGTGCAGTATGACTAAAGTTATTATAAAACTCCCTCTCTTTCACATGTACGAGGTGAGTGTATAACATGTGTCAATGTTGATGATCTTGATAATCAGTGCCGTCTTCCATTAGTTGTATTCAGAACATACAATGCTGTCATTTTCTTGAAGCTTTTGCGGATAAATGTGCAGGTGTTTCTGAATCGGTGAAGCCTGACAGGGGACCATTCATTGACAGAGTGCACATAGTGATAAATTCACAGAGAATTGTCAGATAATCTACCCATTTCCTTTTGCCGTTCAGCTCATTGTTTTGGTTATGGCCCCGCAACTTTACTGTTGTCATTGTAGAACATGAAGCTTTACTAACTAAGGAGTTAGTAAAGAATAGAAAGAGAATGAACACTGGACACAACTGCTGCTAATGTCACGCTAATGCTATACTAACAGTGTTAAAATACCAAGCTTGTGTTTATAGCAATTGCATTAACCTCAAGTGGACCAAAACAACAGTAAATGCAGGTTTAAACCACATACAAAATGATGTGCTGTATGGCAACAGAGGAGAATTTGTCCCCCTGATGAAATACCATCCGAGTTTTAGAGGCTTGTGCAGCCACATATGTGTTTGCTTGTTTTCAGTGCACTCTCTCTATCCAGATCGGGTCTCTTTTGCATTCTTCCCAGTCACACAATCTGGACTCTACCCTCAGCTAAATATGCAAATGTGAATGTGATGTGTTTTGGCAAAGGGGACAACTTTGCCTGGCTGAGAAAATGAAAGTAAAGGTTCAGCCTGTGCTCGAGAGTGGATGTACACACCGTACACACAAGGACAGGATTTTGTTTATGAGGGAATCAATTTATGCAGTTTGCACAATGGGTAAGATGATTATGAATTTGCCTTTAATTCAGGGAACACTTTGTTCAGGAAAAACAATGTTACCTTTGTTGAGGTGAACGTCTGAAGGCAAACAAAATGAATTATATCTCAGAAAGAAATGTACACGGGCCACATGAAAAACAATACAATATAAGCTGGGTTTCTTGATAGACTTCTAAGGATAATTCATCTTTTTGGCCTTTTGCATAACAACTTCTATCTTTAATTGTCCCCATGAATTTACATACATTTCTTGGAAGAATGCCCAATGATCAAATACTCCCGAAACTGGTCTGTGTATTTCTATCCTCTCCATTTCTACTTGGGTAATGGTCTTTGCTCAAATGATCTACCACAAGAATCCATTCATCCATCCATCCATTTTCCACCGCTTATCTGGGGTCGGGATGCGAAGGCAGCAGGTCAAGCAGGCCGACCCAGACCTCCCTCTCACCGGCAACATGTTCCAGCTCATTCTGGGGGATCCCAAGGCGTTCCCAGGCCAGCTGGGAGATGTAATCTCTCCAGCGTGTTCTGGGTCTTCCCCGGGGTCTCTTCCCAGTTGGACGTGCCTGGAAAACCTCCAGTGGGAGGCGTCCAGGAGGCATCCTAATTAGATGCCCGAACCACCTCAGCTGACTCCTTTCGACGCGAAGGAGTAGCGGCTCTACTCCAAGCTCCCTCCTGATGACCGAGCTCCTTACCCTATCTCTAAGGCTAAGCCCGCCACCCTACGGAGGAAACTCATTTCGGCCGCTTGTAGCCGCGACCTTGTCCTTTCGGTCACGACCCAGAGTTCGTGACCATAGGTGAGGGTAGGAACGTAGACCGAGTGGTAAATTGAGAGCTTTGCCTTCCGGCTCAGCTCCCTCTTCACCAAGACGGTCCGGTGCAGCGCCTGCTTTACTGCTGCAGCTGCACCAATCCATCTGTCGATCTCCCGCTCCATCTTACCCTCACTCGTCAACAAGACCCCGAGATACTTGAACTCCTTCGCTTGAGGTAGGCACTCCATCCCCACCTGGAGGGAGCAATCCACCGGTTTCCGGCAGAGAACCATGGCCTCAGATTTGGAGGTGCTAACTCTCATCCCCGCCGCTTCACACTCGGCTGCAAACCGCCCCAGTGAATGCTGGAGGTCATGATCCGAGGAGGCTAACAGGACCACATCATCTGCAAATAGCAGAGAGGCGATCCCGAGACCCCCGAAACCGACGTTGTCCGCCCCCAGGCTGCACCTAGATATCCTGTCCATGAAAATCATGAACAGGACCGGTGAGAAAGGGCAGCCCTGGCGAAGGCCAACACCCACCGGGAACGTGTCTGACTTATTGCCGAGAATGCGGACACAGCTCCTACTGCAGTCGTACAGAGACCGGATCGCCCATTGTAACGGGTCCGGCACCCCATACTCCCGCAGCACCCCCTACAACACCCCCCGAGGGACCCGGTCGAAAGCCTTCTCCAAGTCCACAAAGCACATGTAGACTGGTTGGGCAAACTCCCAGAACCCCTCCAGTAGTCTTGCGAGGGTAAAGAGCTGGTCCACTGTTCCACGGCCGGGACGGAATCCGCACTGCTCCTCTTGAATCTGAGGTTCGACAAGCGGTCAGAGCCTCCTTTCCAGCACCCTGGCATAAGCCTTCCCCGGGAGGCTGAGTAGTGTGATACCCCGGTAATTCGAGCACACTCTCCGGTCCCCCTTTTTGAAGATGGGAACCACCACCCCGGTCTGCCATTCCATGGGCACTGATCCCGACCCCCATGCGACATTGAAGAGGCATGTCAGCCAGGACAGCCCAACTATGTCCAGCGCCTTCAGCATCTCAGGGCGGATCTCATCCACCCCCGGCGCCTTGCCATCGAGGAGCTTTTTAACTACCTCAGCGACCTCTGCCAGGGATATGGGTGAGCCTCCCCCTGGGTCCTCAGGCGCTGCCTCCTCTGCAGAGGACATGTTGGTCGGGTTTAGGAGTTCCTCAAAGTGCTCTTTGCACCACCCGACGATGTCCTCCGTCCAGCTTAGCAGTTCCCCCCCCCCCTGCTGAGAACAGCCTGGGGTAAGCCCTGCTTTCCCTTCCTGAGCCGTCGGATGGTTTGCCAGAACCTCCTTGAGGCCAACCGAAAGTCCTCCATGGCCTCCCCGAACTCCTCCCATGCCCGAGTTTTAGCATTCGCGACCACCGCAGCTGCAGCCCTTCTGGCCTGCCGGTACCTGTCAGCTGCTTCAGGAGACCCCTGGGCCAACCAGGCCTTGAAGGTCTCCTTCTTCAGCTTGACGGCTTCCCTCACCTCCGGTGTCCACCACCGGGTTCTCGGGTTGCCGCCACGACAGGCACCGATGACCTTCCGGCCACAGCTCCTAGTGGCCGCGTCCACAATAGAGGCTTTGAACATGGTCCACTCGGATTCCGTGTCCCCAACCTCCCTCGGGATGTGTGAGAAGTTCTTCCGGAGGTGGGAGTTAAAGACCTCCCGGACAGGGTCCTCCGCCAGATGTTCCCAGTTCACCCTCACTACATGTTTGGGTTTGCCGGGTCTTTCCAACCGGTTCCCCTGCCATCTGATCCAACTCACCACCAGGTGGTGATCAGTTGACAGCTCTGCTCCTCTCTTCACCCGAGTGTCTCGTTGATCTCCGGCCTAAGGTGTTCTGGTACCAGGTACACTCATGAGCCACCTTATGTTCGAACATAGTGTTCGTTATGGCCAAACCGTGGCAAGCACAGAAGTCCAATAACGAAACACCATTCGGGTTCAGATCGGGCAAGCCGTTCCTCCCAATCACCCCCCGCCAGGTTTCTCCGTCATCGCCCACGTGAGCGTTGAAGTCCCCCAGGACAACTATGGAGTCGGTAGGCGGTGCCCTTTCCAGGACCCCTCCCACCGACTCCAAGAAGGCCAGATACTCCGAACTGCTGTTTGGTGCATAAGCACAAACCACAGTCAGAGCCTTACTCCCCGCAACCCGTAGGCGCATGGAGGCGACCCTCTCGTTCTCCGGGGAGAACTCCAACACAGCGGCGCTCAGCCGGGGGCTCGTGAGTATCCCCACTCCCGCCCGGCGCCTCTCACCCTGGGCAACTCCGGAAAAGGACAAAGTCCAACCCCTCTCCAGGAGCTTGGTTCCAGAGCCAACGCTGTGTGTGGAGGCGAGTCCAACTATTTCTAGCTGGTATCGCTCCACCTCCTGCACCAGCTCCGGCTCTTTCCCCGCTAGCGAGGTGACGTTCCACGTCCCTAGAGCTAGTCTATGCCCCCGGCGATCGGCATGCCCGGGCCTCCCGCCCGACCCACCGCCCGGTCTGCATAGCACCTGACCCCGATGCTTGTCCCTGCGGGTGGTGGGTCCACAGGGTGGCTGCTCCATGGTGTTTATTCGGGCTGAGCCCGACCGGGCCCCATGGGCAAAGGCCCGGCCACCAGACGCTCGCCTACGAGCTCCCCTCCTGGGTCTGGCTCCAGGAGGGTGCCCCGGTTTCCCTGGTCGGGGCGAGGTGGCTGTAGTCCGTGGGCTAACTATCATAGGGGTTGTTTTGAACCACTCTTAGTCTGGGCTCTCCCCTGAAACCTGTTTGCCTTGGGAGACCCTACCAGGGGCTAATGCCCTGGACAACATAGCTCCCAGGATCACTGAGCCACTCAAACTCCTCCACCACGATAAGGTGGCGATTCGCAGAGGAGTACCACAAGAATGGCATTCTTAATTGTTTTTATTTCACAAGCCATCAAACAGAGGCACATTAGAGCGTGGCCCTCCATCTGATCAGATTTAGTCACAGTGACGCATTGAAGCAATTGTGTTGTTGATTTAGCTTTGAATCACATAATTGCATCCCCTGAGACAACAGCGGTGAGAGTAAAGCGTCTGTTTAGAACAGCCATTCTTCTGCGTTCTATAAATGGCACAATTTCCAGTAAATTTAATTACATTCAAATTAAACCATTCTTCACCTTACTGTGAACACCCCCTCAGCGGTGATTCAAACAACAGGCACCTTAGTTATACCCCCTACTATATCTCAACCCTGCTCTCTCTTTGCTCTGTACCGTCTAAAGAAAACGGTGCTGTAACATTGTTCTGACGGCCCATTATTCCAAAACCTCAATAGTTCTAAACATGTCCCAAAGATACACGCTCTCCCTGCAACAAAGAGAGGGACATTATGCAGAATGTGTTGCAACTCGCAGAACCACGGGGAGAAAACAGGACTCAACAGCACGACCCAGTGAGCAGGATATGGTGCAGTAAAAGAGTATGTACTTAACAAACGGGTTTTGGTACACATGAGATCCGTCTGGTAATCGGGCAAACAATACAGGCAAGGATGGGGCAAAAACAAAGTCGAGAGAATCAGGCAGGGAACAGGAAAAACCAGGAACACTAAAGCAAGGAAAATCACTGGAACGATTGAGATGATCCTTGTGCCCCCTAGGATACCCTTCCAGTGGAGAACATGTGATGAATTTCCCTCTAGTTTGGAGAAAACGTGATAAAGTGCCTTATATGGTGCACATGCAGTGGAGAAAGCATGATGAAAACAATATTACTAATCTCTCAAATGATATTCTTATCCTCATATCATTCACAGCCATCACTACTAAAACCGTATATGTTCGCCCGGTCTGAAGCATGTGTGAGGTGTGCTCATTCTCACGGCACACTCTTCCTTCATAAAGTATAAACGGTGCATATTAAACGTATTATTAATGTGGCCCCAGGAATTCATGAGACTGCAACCTTGTCATGTAGCATGTGTGTAGATTATATCTGTAGGAATTCATTTCCCCAGGAGATCGAGGTCTTCTGGAGCAAAGAGATAAATCCATTTGTCGGTATCTTTCACACCGTGCGTCATGTAATGTGTAACTCTCTTCTGTTAAGCTTTATGTTAAACTGTCTAGAGTGCTTCAAATGTGCTCACAGATGCTAGGTCACCTGCTGCGCTTTTGATTTTGAAGTGCCAAAACAAGAGAGTTATATATATCATCTTATGCCTTCTAACAGCATCTAAAAGCACTGACTTGCATGCGTGTCTGTCAAGTGTAATGTGCCTGAACGTTTGCAACACACGCTTGGTTGAAAACAAAGCACGAATATGTTAGTGTATTTATTAAATTACATTACAGTCATTTAGCAGACGCTTTTATCCAAAGCGACTTACAATAAGTGTATTCAACATCGGTATTCAAGAGAACTATTAGTCACCAGAAGTCATAAGCACATCTCCTTTTTTAAACAAGCATCTAAGAGCATAAACCAGAGCCAAAGTATAGTGCAGAAACAAACTAGTACGAATACAATAAGTGCTGAGTAAGTGCTAAGTGGAAGGCTCAGGGTAGTACTTCTTGAAGAGGTGAGTTTTCAGCCTGCGCCCGAAAGATGGGCAACGACTCTGCTGTCCTGATGTCAGTGAGGAGTTCATTCCACCACTGTGGGGCCAGGACAGAAAACAGCCGTGACCGGGCCGATCGGCCACAGGGACCTCTGAGCGACGGGGCAACCAATCGCCCCGAGGTATACACAATGCCTTGGCGGTGTAAGAGTGATTATAAAGTCGGCAAAAGCTTCTTCACGGACGCAAAGTGAGACGGACAGACACTGAGCAGCTCAGGGTTCACTGGAGTAGCAGCAGTACATATTATGGAGACCTTCCCCTGCTAGTCTGTATTAGTTTATACAACAAGAGGCAAACTGACAGAGATGTTCTGCTTACAGTCTTGTCTTTCAGTGCGTGTGTGTTTGCCCGTATTAACTCAGTGCAAATCCCAACAGCATCAGTCAAACTGAAGGTCAGACTTTTACACTGAACTTTAGACCCTCGTCAACCTCTGTCTGCCTCCAGAACTCTGTTCCTCCTGACTTCTTTTCTCTCACTCTTGTCTCAATCTCTGCCTTCCCTCTCTTTCACCCTTGCTCTTTTTATGTCTCATTTAGTGATTCTATTCAAATGAAAGAAAGAAAAAAGATTTCAAGCTAAGACACATGCATAGATTTGTAATAATAGTTAAGGCAGATTAAAATGAGAATATGCTGTGTTGTAAAAATCATTCAATTGGGATGAGCAATACATTTACTCGTTTTCTTGGCGAGAGCTCATTGAGAAAAGTGATTACACATCTGTACGATAAATGAGGGCACTTACCAGAAGCTAATTAGCTTAGCTTAGCTTAGTGTAGCTTAGCATAAAGACTGGAAACAGCTAGCCTGGCTTTTTGGATAGGTAACAAAATCCACCTTTTCTGGCATCTCGAAAACTAAAATCTCTAAAAATGTCTGATTTTACCAAAGGACTGTTCATTAACTGTTAGCAGTAACTTCTTGAAGTCTCTGCTGGTTGCCAGTGACAACCTTTTTTTTGTTTTTTACCTCCACAGAGACAGGCTAGCTGTTCCCCCCTCTTTCCAACCTTCATGCTAAGCTAAGCTAAGCTACTTACCATAGCTTCATGTTTAGAGGTTGTATTGATCTCTTGACCAAAGTCTCGGCAAGAAAGTGAATAAGTGTACATTCCAAAATGTCAAAGTATTCCTTCCAACAATCACTCCACACTTCTCAGTTTGCAAATTGCCCTCCAGCTTTGTAAAATGATTCCACGTCTGCATCTGACTCGTCCCTACCTTGTCATTGATTCAGATTGTGTTTGGTCTGACAGCTCCAGATAGACAGATAGTTGATATGGATGAGACGTGGAGGTATTCCTCCCAGACAGAGCAGTCTATAAGGTCAAGTATTTCTTGGAAGAAGGCCTAACAAAGAGCGGACAGGATGTCTGCAAATCCCATTTTACACAAATCTCATCGATCAGACGAACCAGCAGCTTAGGTTTCCACCTTTCTTTGCATGCTCTCTGTTTCACTTCATTGCTCTCTGCATACTTGCTCATCTTTCTTCAGTTTGCGTCTCTGTCTCTATTCTGTCTCGACTTCTCCCTGCGCCAAAGTGAATTTCATTACGTTTAACTGAACTTGTGTAGAAATATACACATTTGCACAATAAATGTAATACATTAAAGTACTTTGAAACTGTACAAGTTATCTTATCTCTCTCTTTTGAAATGAAGGTTAACTTTAAGTGCTGAATCAGCTTTGATTCTTTTTAAATGGCATAAAGTCCAATATTTAAAGTGAAGCAAAAGCACCAAGACACATTATAAAGTTGAGACGGAACCCAAAGTCATTTTAACATTTATTTTATAAATTGACATACAAATTTTAAAAAAAATCATAAATGAATTCAGTCATAAAACCAAATCCCATTTTTTACACTTTTGTTTGACATTCTTTCATCAATAGCCATACAATCTACGTTCTGTAATTACCTCTCTGTATGGTAGTTTTCATTGTTAGTGGCAGGGTCCGCCATTCCTGTTGTGGATTAAAATTGATTTAGCACGCACAAGGGATTCACAGGAAACAAAAATCTTTAGGATTATAATGTTTACCCTATAATGGTTGCCACTAGCAAAACATGAAGTTTAGCCAGGAAGACTATCTTTACACTCCTTTTCATTAGATAATCTGTCAGAGTAATCACAGTGAGAGAGAGAGAGAGACTATCAGTTGATTGTGGGTGTTCACTTTAAATGAACCAACCAGATGCTGCACAGTTTCGTTAAGCCAATCACATCGTTGCTGTCAAACTTTAAAAAGTGTTCTCCTCTCTGCTGCTGTCAGTTGTCATTTTAGCTCAAATCAGATGTGACCCTCCTCCACCCCAGTCACCTCCAGTCAGCATCACAGTCATGCTCCTCATTCATCATCGGATTGCAGCAACTCCCTTCATCACCACCAGTGTCTGGACACTGGGGGGGATTAGGCTTTATCTGACCTCAGCATCACCACCCCTCTATTATCCTACTTAAGGATGGAGTTCCAATCGCCAAAGACTTTGCACTATTCAAATTGTATGCATGTATAATAAAATATTATTAAATTCTAATTAAGTCTCTCATGATTGAAATGTGCTTACTGCTGGTCACAGCAATTGTGATTCATAATAAGAGCCACGGACAATGAAAGCTGCCATATGGAGAGATAATTACTGAATGTAAATACATTGAACTTTATACTCACCATCTCTGTCATATTTACAGAATACAGGTACGTTTTCTATGTTGTCCTTTAATACAATTTCAATAACAGCTAATTGCCGTACGACTGTTATGTAATTGACGACTGCAGAGAGAGAGAAGGAGAGAGCAGGCAACGGCAGAGACAATAAGGGTGGAAAGAAATGGAGGGAGAGAGAGACGTGTGGGAGAGAAGATGAGAGAAGATGTGCTGTATACTGTCCTCCCTGAAGAATCCCTGTATTGAAATGAAGACTCCCTGAATTAGAAAATAGACAAGTCATGTCCTGACCCGGGGAACACAGCCTGACAGGAACACAGCCGCATTATGCAGATGAAAAAGAAGAAGGGAAATAATTATGCAACAGGCAAAATGTCATATATTCAAGAGCTGACCTTTTCCCATTTAAACAAGCGCAAGCAGAAATAGAGCAGACGTGCTGCAGCTCAGGCTGTAACCTGGTTCTGTGCATCGTCACTGGTAAGTAAAGTATGCAAGATTTACCAGGTGCAAAGACAATTCACACTCTGCTGTTCGTTTACTGCCGAGGTGAACATGTAGATTTGGGGGCATCTCAGTGTTAATGAGGTCCCTCTCACTGATCTGTAACTTTCAATACTTTAACTTCTGCTCTTCTCCTCATTGACCCAATGACCCAATTGCAAGATATGTTGTACCGGGTGTAAAAACAGCTTATACATGCAACAACTCTGCTTTACATTTTGTTTAACGGTCGCTTGTGTAGTTCAGTGGTGGCGTTTCACGGGGAAATACTCAGGGTAATATTGCACTGCACCAGCTAATCCAACATCTCACTTCACAGTCAGACAGGACACAGCGGGCTCTCTTATGATGACTGAGCCGGTTATTCTGGCAAAGTGACGTTTAACGTCTGGCGAACAGAGGGGTTTTACTGTCCCTCGTTTCAGCTTGTCTGCTCTTTGGTGGCTCACAGGGAAGGTGTTTAATTGGGAGGTGAGGTGCAGTAGAGACTAGATCTGGGAGGACTTGTGTTTACATGACCAACAACATAAAAAATGTAATTAAAATCCTGTTTGTATTAGGTCGGTAATTGTTTATCTTTTATTAGTCAGTTATTTTTCTTTTGGTATTTTTGCATTTGTCAGTAAACAGGCATGACTGACAGGAAACATAGCAAAAGAGGGAAAATGACACTGCACGAACTGAAAAATAAATAAAATAGTGTTTACACTTTTTACTCAATATGTGTATTTTAATGAATATTACACAATTTGAATAAAACTATTTGAATTAGTGTCCAGTTTATGTCTCCATCCTGCTCCATCAATCTAATTTTTTTTTTTATTAATCATTAAAGCTGAATAATTTGCAGTGTATTTATACAAATCTCAGGCTAACATTTGACAAGGAAGTGCCAAAGAAACGTCTCAAGAGACTGAGCGGGGAGAGCCCCGCTGGTGGTGATAGGTCAATGGATCATCATCATTAAGGTTCATCCTCTGGGCCCCGTGGATGTCTGTACAGAATGTCATGTAAATCCATGTAATAGTTGCATTCAAAAATGCAGATTGTTAATGTTCTTTCAAAGACTTATTGAAAAGCATTTGAGGCAGATGCTGATCGGTCCAGGTGATGAACAGCTGAGCAAGTGATGTAACAGACAGCGACAACAATGAAAACATCGGCTCCAAGTCAACAGTCGCGTTTAGTTCTCATTGTTTTATTTGGTTTCAGTGTTGCTAATTTTGCGCAAATGTAGATCAGACGTAGTCCCGTCGTGCTCTTTAAGTAGCAATTTCAAGTAGAATCTTTCGTCTCTGAACTTGTTCTCTAACATTTATGATACCTGAGCCATGACTGACCTTAAACCTGAGACGACCTAAAATCTGCAAAGGACATGAAGGAGCTCTCTGCTCGGGCTTCACCCTGGAGGCTCAATGTGCGATTTTAATGCAGTTTTCTCTCCTCCCTCCAAACCTTGTTAAAGTTGTATTTACAGTTTCACCTCTGCAAGTAGATCTCCCGAAGCCTTCATTGTTGTCTGATCACTAAGGGCGACATGGGAGTAAAAGTTTCCCATCCTGCCTGGTCCCCATTTATTGCTGCCAGGTCCTGTCACTTTTTGCTGCCAATCCTGTCTTGATCCTTTTCATTTCATTCCCACCACTGATCACTCTTGAGGATTTATGTCCCATGTACCTAGAGAACCGTGGTACGTCATATCATCTTTGTATTTCCAAGCTGTGGTTGCACATCCAAGTAGGACCTCCATTTATGTTAAGTTATATGCATTTATGCTGAAAATAAATGCCATGATCCTGTAGCGTAACAGCTGCCGCATACAAAACCTTTGTTAGTTTTACCTCCTGTCCATCCCTATTTGTTTTTCCGGGTTCCATTTAAATCGGTACCGCAGGAGAGGAAATCTGAGTTCTGAAATAGGTGCAGTATATGCTAAATGTTATGAATCAGATTCTTCATCGGAATGTTATAAAGCATTTTCCTCCATTTTTAGAAAAATATTGACATTCAGATAACTTTCGTTCAACAAGCAAAATCATTTTATTCCACTTATGTGTTAACAGTTTGTTTCTGATGTGAGAAGATCGATATCACTCTCAGAGTTTGCTCAAGTTCAGAGTTTGGAGCTGGAGACAGGAAGTAGAAAGTTCATGTAGTTAGTTAGAAATGTGCCAACCAACACCTCTAACACTCAGTGACTGAACGTTATCTGTTTGGTTTAATCCACTCATGAGCATAAGAGCGTCGTTGGTGTAACTATTTCTTGTCAAACAACAGCCGGGTGCAGTAACTTCGGTTACGGTGAGGTTGCCAGGTTTGGTACCATCGCCTATACCTGGACCAAAACCAATTGTTGTTTGTGTTGGTTAAACAAACAAGACACAAGTGATACAGCCCCTCTGTTACCCCTTGTATTTCAGTCTTTATGCTAAGCTAGGCTAACCATGCCCTGACACGTGCTTTTGCATTGACCATTTGTGGTATGATGTGGGCGTGTAGAGGGTGGGATATGAAGCTAATCCACATGTGCGCACATTTCCAAGTTGATGTGAAATTGAGAAGATTGATGAGGAAATTGAGCACTGGCTGGTACGCAAGATTTTATGAATATGATTTTTTTGGCGTTCGTACATAACCTCATTTTGAACGTACTCAACATTTAGTGTGGATACTACTCACTGTTTTATAAGTAAGACCCTTGGTAAGGAAACAGCCGATGTCCTTTCAAGATTTCTGTACAATCACAGCGTATTACTAACAAATACCTCGGCTTCCACTCGGCTCATATTACCAGACTCTTAATCAGACTCCAACACCGGACCAGTCAGATGAAAGAAATCCGTCTCCTTTTTCTTTCTTCTTGCATTCAAAATGACTGTCACCGCTGTGTCAGCCTCTGTGTATGAAGGTATTGTAATTCTGTAGCTTCTCTTGCAATCCCATCTCATGAATACACAACTGGCATAGAAAGGACACACTGATAATATCCTCCATCCATTATGCATGTGTTTGAGTCTGCATCCACGACTGCTTGCTTTATGTATGTGTTTAGTATACATATTTAAACACATACAGGTCGGTGGTGTATCTTTCATGGTAATGGCTCTATTCCCTGCCTGTCAGACATTTAATGTCTTATTAGACAGTTTCCCTCTGGAACAATAAGTTACTTTAATAGACTTATTTTCACATTCTAGCAGCAAGTTCCCCAGCTCCGCTGCATGGTCACTACTTGGAACTTAGAATTCTATATGAAAAGGAGATGGTGAAATTAGCAGGTATATGTTAACCATGTTCGTCATCATAATTGCATGACTTACCATCCTGTCATTAGCCAATTAGCACGAAGCAACCGAGATTTAATTCAGTCGGGGAGCAGAATCTTGCATTTACTCTATACTGGAAAAACAGAAAAATCAAGGCATCACCAAAGCCCTCAGGATTCATCCCCTGGGGACCATGAATATATCTACTAAAATGCATGTCCCTCCATCCAATAGATATTTCAGGCTGGACCAAAGTGGTGGAATGTCTGACTGACCGACAGACATTTTCACTCCATAGAGACAAGCCGCTAGCGTGACTAAAAACACAAGTGTGGCACACGATTGGCTCCATCTCATTCAAGTGTCCTCGTAAACCATGACAGTGTGACAGTGAGCCAGCATGCAGAATATCAGGACCCTCAGTCCTTAAAAAGGCCTTGCAGGCATAGTTGCAGTGATGTGAAGACAGGAATTTCTGTTTTTGGCTGCTGTCACTCATGCTAAACACCTGTTTTACATATGTATGTGAAAACATCATAGCAAAAGACACTTCAATTATTTTGTACAAAATTGCTTTGGAAGAAATTGCACGTCTTATTGTCACACACACGCATCTGAATTCTCACTTTCCATCCTGTCCTTTCCCTCTCATCCTCTTCCTCCACCTCCTCCCCTCTCTCTCTGAGCTGCTTTTCTTCTTTCATTCTTTCGTTGGCATTCCTCTTGATTTATGACTAGTGGCCATGCTCATATGCTCATGTTGTCTTGAGGCGGAAAGAAAGAATAGTATTTCATCTGCGGGCTTGGAGGTTATTCACACACACGCATTACTGAAGTGCACCGACAAAAGTGAACACACATATTGCTCACAAGCATCCTGCTGCTACAAATATACAAGAAGCATGCACATTGAATGTTACTATCATAAAACCACACAGAGACATAAGGTGCTCATATATACACATATATATACATACACATATACACACATATATATATATATATATATATATATATA
>NW_022280066.1:3138857-3152916 GCF_004355925.1 Anarrhichthys ocellatus | reverse complement strand
CATATACATATATATACATATATATATATACATATACATATATATATACATATACATATACATACATATATATACATATACATATATATACACATATATATATATATATATATAGCCACACCAACATCCTGCCAGATGCCCGAGTTCAATAACTCAACAATACCATGGCTGTGTGATTGGTGTGCATTGTCCCTGCAAAATAAATAAATGTGATATCTCAGAACAATACACGATATTTGTATTGTCCATATGCGTTTCCTTTGTACTGTTTGGCTCTATCGCCTACAACATGTTCCGACATGTTCACTTCGATATGAAATATTGTTATTTCCTGTATATCCATGTTCGGTTGAATAGATGTTGTTTAGCTAGATCCTTTGAGACATGGTGGTGACGATGAGCTCCAATAATAAACACCTCCAGATAGCAATCCCAGCTGGTTGCGATACATACAAGAAAGCGTCAGCGCCTGTGATTGCAGAACGTATATGTTTGCTGCGGTCTTGATATAGCCTGTCTGTCTAGTTACTGCCTGCTTAGACTTCTTTGCTACACACTGCTTTGACATCGTCTTTGATGAGGAGATGATGTGCTGCACTCTCAAATTGATGCCAATTACGTCTGCCGACGCATGGAGTTGGGAGGAAAATGAAAGGAGAGCTGAAAAAAAGCAACGCATTTAAAGAAAAACAACTCACACATTACGGATGAGATGACAGGAAGATGGCATGTTGTGACACGTCTATATCGGAAAAAAAGAAATAAAAAATGTTCAATTACTGTGGTTTCAGCACCTGTATTTATTTCCAACATCATACTGAGCTGTCATCATCCTGCATTATCTACTGGTCACATTTTAACCCAATTCATTTGCTGACTCGTTTGTCGACGGTAGAGGCGTCTGGTGTACAGGAGTATTAATTTGTCAAGCAATAAATCTTTGGCCTTTTTATCTAATCTCTCTCAGAGGCTTTGATCTGAAACTCGGGAGAGAAGAGATATGTAGAGCTCCAGTGGAATCACAGGGTGCACTTGCATACCTGAGGGCTTCTTGTTAAATAATGGCATAAGAACTGAGTGAAATTTGTACTCGACACAGAATAGACTGTCCTTGCATGTATACTGCCTGCAGTGGGTAGTAACTGCTTTTATGTACTTCTTCATACGTACTTAAGTTACCCTCTTCGGTAATTGTACTTATTGGAGTAGTTTTAATGCTGCATACTCTAACTTGAGTGGATTACTTTTACTCATTTACATTCAGATATGTCCATTGCACTACTTTTATTTCTGCATTTATGCATAATATTTCAAGAGGCAGTTGTGGCCCCTCATGACTGTTTAAGCTACAGCAGGAGATCTTTGACCTCACTTTTTTTTCTTTGCAGAGGAAGAGAAGAGAACCATGCCAACACTGAACTGACTGATAGGAGTAAGTGTGTCTGTTGTGTTCATGACACTAATAACTGTGCAGTATATCATGCTTCAACTGCTGCTAAAAGTGTGCGTCTTTGTGACTATATAAACCGTTTATCTAGTGATGGACATTCATGCAGAGTGACGTACAGAGACAGAAAAGTATGCATGTGAAACAAAAGAGACTAGTTTTCACAATAAAATAGGTGTTTTCGTGTTCTCCCTTCGTCCGTCCAACACATTTTCGTCACATACTGACGCTTGGTCAGTCCCCTTGGCATCACTTTCTAACGCTTCAAAATATGGTGCTCCGCTACGGTCGCAAAAAACACGCGGTCAACGCAGTGTTAAAAAAACACTTGCTTAGGGTTACGCAAAAAAAGTGCTTTGTTAGGTTTATGAAAAACATCATGGTCGGGCTTAAAATAAGTTTGCAAATGTAAACAACGTAACATAAACATTTAGCTTCAAAATAACTCTAGGGACACGAACACTGGTCTCCTTGTTGAAAGTGCTGTGTTTGTTTGACCCACCCGCCTTGTGTGGGTTTTTTCTCTCTTTCCTTTCCCTCTTTATATAACACTGAGCCCTGAGCATTTTGAGTGTCTAATAATGACATGGATGGGTTTACATTGTAGTAACTTGAAACCCCGGTGCAGCTCATACAGCAGCTAAATGGTGGCTTGTGCGTCGGTATCAGACGCCGAAGGGCCAGACTAAGCACCGGTATTTGACGCACTGGGAGTGAGAGCGGGGTGGTCAGTCTGTACCAGTCTCGCGAGCGAGATATCTCATGAACACCTGGAGGGAACTTCCTCAAATTTAGCACAAAGTCCACTTGGACTCAAGGTTGAACTGATCCGATTTTGGTGGTCAAAGGTCACTGTGACGGTTACAAAACTAAAGAATTAATTTCATTTCAATTTCACACAAATGTCTATAATGTTGATATGGTGAAATGATGGGGAGACATGGATGTAAACTGCACTATGACTAGCCAGCGGAGGCGGTAATTATAACTGATAACACCTGTGTTTAATGGCCAAATTCATAATGAAATGTCCCACCATTATCTCCTCATTAGCCTGAATGAGTCATCTGATATTAAATATTTCAGTACGATTAGAGTCTGATTTGGCCGCTTCTCTGATCTTATTTTCTTCATTTGGTTTGAGATGTGTTGGGCTCTCTGCTGCTCTGTCTCTGTTTGTGATGTGAACTGGGACATCTACACTGAATTGAAGTTCAAGCACACTCTAATATGTTGACACTCTTTATATTTATTTCTTGACATCATACACATGGTCCATGGTTATTTTTCAAATCATAATACAATGTAGGAGACAACTAGAAAAGAATGTGATTTCACAGTCTGTACCTACTGATGTACTTATAGAGTATAATATTAAGGCATTATTTTGTGATCACACTTGAGAGATACAGACTGGTGCATATGAGGCAGATTATCTAACAGGACACGGTGACGTGACCTTTCATTCACTTCTTTACCTTATGGGGGACCATCTGTGGTCTCAGTGATTTTGGTGATATCCACATAAAACAAAAGTGGGAAAATTACACTAGTGTTCAGAGTTTTTTTTCATTAATATATTTATTGGGCATTCCGGATTTCATTGTAGTACAGTATATGAAATATCAAATTTTCTAAAATAAAAAATAGCCAAGAATATAGTTATATTACCTGACTATTTAAATTGACGGGCAAAGCCTACGGTAGCTTCACCGTTTAATATTTGTAATGTATTTTTTGTAGTGCACTGGTGGGACTCTGGACCTATGAAGATAAATTAGCTCCAGCAGAGCAGGAGCTAAAGGATAGTTTGGGAGCTCAACCGGCACATACTGTAGACTCCTTGATCATTATTGAGCCCACACAGTTGGACTATGAAATCCAATTTTCACCTCTCATCTGAAGCACCAACTCTTGCAGCGAGGATTTCAGATACTTTAACTTTAGTTGGCACTTGTGTAAAGACTATTTATTTAGTTGATCTTACGTATTGTTGATGAGGTAGAAGGTTAGCACTCCTGGTTCTATCGATTATAACATGTATCAGTTAGGTTGCTTTTCTATTTGACCTTTACTTATCAAGAGTGGGTTTGTTTTGCAGATGGAACGAGCTGCTCTACAGACTCGCGTGTTTACACCAGTGCAAGCCTGGAGGCTCTCTCATATAAAGCGAGCATCCTTTCAAATGTAATCTCTGGTGTTGTCTTCAATCTGGACTCATGATTGAAGAAAGAAAAGCGCAAACCAAACTATAAAAAAAGAACTAGAGAAGAATAAATATAGATAATGTTCATATTGTTCAAGAGACATGGAAAAAATGATATCAGCGCAACAGTTAATGGATCAAGGGTCTTCTTTTTAAATTGAACACAGCCACACAAAATCTGGCAATTCTGTAAATACTGATCTACACGTTGGTCATTGCAAGAGACATTGAGCAAGCAGAGCTGACGGTCCGGCATTTTAATAAGCGTACAGTTGTGCCTTTCTTTGGAGAAGCACTTCCACTTATTGTGAGTGGCCTTGGACGAAAGCATCTGCCGAATGAATCTAATTCAATGCGAGCTATCACCGCCCCACCGTCAGTGATTCACAGCGTCTCTTCAATCTTGTGCTCCACTGACCTTCAAGTCTGCGGGTTGTCAATCCAACAAAACGCTACATCGGCTGATGTCACTGATTAGTTCCTCTTCTCTGACTTACGGTGTGCTAATCAGTGGATGTGACAGTAGCATGAATTTATGGCACGGTGAAATCACAGACAGACTGAGATGGACGTTCAAACTCGGCAGTGTTATTGTGAAGATACTAGGTTTATCTTGCATATTGCATAAATGCAATATTTCTGGCTGCTTGATTGGACTGAAAACCTTACAGACCCTTGGATCGCTCTCACACATGATTGAAAACCATGTTCTTGAAAAATGAATTTGCCGTGTCCAGCCATGACCCTTTTCGAACAGGATTGATTTCCTGTCGGCATGGACCCTCCCACACCAAGATCAGTGGGTCACACATCTTACCAGCAGCGTGGTAACATGGTTGTGATTGGCCCCAGTGCAAATCTTTTTCCTTGCCCCCAAAATGAAGCGCTTTGTCCCCATGCAACTTCCATCCTGCAAATCAGCCCCGGTTCAGAAACCACCGACAGCATCCAAAGTGATTTTGATCAACGCTAACCTTACCTCCCTGAACTCCAACCACATTTATAGCTTTCACTTTTGCAAGTGCTTTCCGCATCATTATTTATTAGTTACCCAGAAGATTCTGCAAAACCGTTGATGCAGAAGAGAGCCCGGCTACATTAATAAAGCTGCAAGAAATGTGTCGTCCTTAATGGGCCCCTGAAAGCTTCAGGGGCCACTGTGTAACTGCGCCGGATGAACCGCTGTTATTGACGCCGTCGCCATCTTGCCTACAAGCTACTACTAGTGTCACACTGCGGACTGTCTTTGTCATTGTATGCCCTTAGCTGCCATCCGGGGGCTATGGATCCCTTCAACACACCCACTGACTCTCTCCTGATCCCTGTTATTTCATATGTATGCTGCTTGCTTGTGTTACAAAAAAATATATATATAAAAATATAAAAAAATACCAGGACTAATAAGAATGAAAGGGTGTGTGTGACAAGGTAACATACCTGATACCCTGCTACACTAAGAATGAAATTACATGACAGTGAAATATCTGGAATCAGATATATATTGTAAAGACACAATGAGGGGATCACCATCAGTGTTAATTCACACACTGTGGGGCCCCGACAGGCTAAGTAGATTTGGGCCAGGCTAATGTCGCACATAATAAGTGAGGAAAATATAATTTTTTTTATTTCAGTCTTTTTTGAGTGTATTAAATATCTGCAGCAATACTGTCGCAGCAGAACCAATAAGGGCTCCTCCCTGTTAAGAGAGACGCTTTTCGCATTTAGTCACGAGGCACAGCGTAACTTCATTGTTTATTTGAATCTGTTTCTTTATTCTTGTATTTTCATCACTGACATGTAAGGGAGCTTTATTCATTCATCCTGTCTATGCATCAAGACATAAATGAGTTAGAGCAGACACACCTCTAAAAAAAAAGGACTTTGGTTCCCACCAACTCTCTATGATGCTAAAAATGTCACTGTAACTGCATGTGGCTATCAGCACTGAGAATTGTTTATAAATTGTTTGTAAATTGGTTTATGCAGGACAATTTTGCACCAAATGTATGCATATTACGTGGAAATAACAGGTACTTTGAGAATTAACTCCATGCGCTCGGCTTGAAATAGAAGATATTACAAATAATCAGACATGTGATCCCTTGTCAAGGCTCTTGTTATGTTATGATGCTATCCTAATGGTTTGTCCTTTCCTCATTACCGCTGCTGCAGGTGCCCTTTAGCAAGGCCCCTCACCCCCCCATCACATTAAACTGTGGTCATACTAGGCGGCTCCTATGTGCAAACGTGTAGTTAGTGAACTGCATTACCGTGCATACAGTTAATCAGCGGTTCTATCCGTGCACATTGTCATGCACCAGAGGAAATTGATAAATCCGAGTCTGTGTGTATTGAAATAAGAATTTGCACAGGGCGGTTCTCTGCTACTCCTTTTGTACCTGTGTAAATTGTATGTGTTACATATGGTTCTATGTCCTGCTGTGAGTGTTTGTGCTTGGCTGTGTGTGTGTGTGTGTGTGTGTGTGTGTGTGTGTGTGTGCGCGTGCATGTTCTGTGTCTTTTGAGTTCTAGGTGCAGCTCCCTGACGAGTGATTGAGGGCACCTGGATGAAGATGTGGGTTACCTACATAAGCGTCTCCTTGCTCCGCCCTCGCTCTCTCATCTGCCTGGCACCAGACCCTGGTCTGCAGTGGGATTTGCACACTACAGTTTACTTGCGTGAAGATGTCAATCAAGAACTCTTCGGAACCATCAGGGCTTTCCGAGGATTTTTCATCAAGGCACTGAAGGAAAACAAAACCAGAAGAGAGCTGGCAGCCAAGCCTGAGAAGTAACACACTGGGTGATCAATGCCAACTGAGTCTTCCTGAAGCAATACAGCACCAGCTCCAGTACCACTTGCGTCCAACTCCAACTTGAATGGCACTGTAAAGTCTGGAGCTGACAGAACTGGGGAGCTACACAGAAGAGCTTTAACAGTTGTAAAAGCCTGCTTACACGTTGCGTCCCAAACCAGATTCTTATTGGGGCTAAGGAGGTCTGTCAAAGGGGACACAATAGAAGCAAAGTTTCTGCAAAACACTCGATAGTAACCAGCTAATCCAAGGAATTGACGTAGCTCCCGTTTAGTAGTAGGAACAGGAAACTGAGCAATGGCTGTCACCTTCGCCTCAACTGGGCGCACTTGGCCCTGCCCAACATGCTTGCCCAAATAAGTAATCGTAGCCTTTCCGAACTCACATTTTGCAAGGTTCAAGGTCAAAGAAGCATCTTGCAGACACTGGAACACAGTGGACAGGGTTTCTACATGAGATGGCCAATCAGGGGAGTAAACCACCACATCATCAAGATATGCCTCACAGTTTGAAACTCCAGATAGGACCCTCCTCATAAGGCGTTGAAAGGTCTGTGTAGTAATTCGGTGTCCAGCACAGAGTGCACAGGAGGGAGGAAACGCACAAAATAGGAGGGATGGCACTAGCCAAGTTTCCATTCTCATATATTTACACACATTTTCAAGTATCGCATTAGAAAAGCTGTATGGAAACTGCCTTTGCCTTTGTTGAAGGTTAAAACATGGCTGACACTCGCTGACATGAAAGAAGCCATGTGAAAAGACTTCCTGAAGACCTCCCTCCGTTTGATGGCCAAGTCGACTTGTTTTCTTTCCGGTTTCGCCACCTCTGCTCTCTTCACTGGTGGATTAAAGTCATGCGTAGCCAAGAGTGCCAAACTAAGCTATAGCAGAGTTTACTTGCTCCAAGCTTGTCGATGGAAACGTGCATTTCCTTTTTGCAACATTTCAAAAAGTTTGCTGAAAATTTGCTTGACGATTGAATGGAAACATGGTGTCACGACCCGGCTCAAAAGGCCGCAACATGAGGGTGACAAGACGAGTTATAAAAGTAATAAATAGACATTTATTTAATGAACCAGTAACTAAACAACCAGCCAGGTCCTCCAAACAGGAGGCTGAGAGGAGATGCGCCCAGAGGAGATGCGCAGCCTTTATAGCTGAGACTTCCAGCAGGCTCAGGTGTGGCTCATCAGCAGCAGATTACCATCCTGAAAGACAACCTGGAAACAGACCCCTGGTGGAAGGGAGGGGTCGTCACAATGGCTTGTGTTTTTTGTGGAGACTGGGTCTTCATATACTGTGAAAAGATATCTCAGAACCACGTCTGTTTCTGGTTCAACTTCGATCAGCGTCGCATTTTCATTTATGAAATTGCGTCAGACTGATGCGATCATAATCAAACTGTTTCACACAAACAATTGTTTCTATATCTATATAGATAGATAGATAGATCATCATTGTACTAATCAACTGTATACAAACCATCTTAAGTCAAATTTGGTTACAGCCAGTATACCAACACATTCATCTTTAAAAAAATGCATGATCACAGAATGCAATAGTCTGGACAAATCAGAAGGACAAACAAATCACGAGATCACTGCGTATGAATAAAGTTTAAAAAAATAGCTGAACACCAACTACATGATGTGCGATTAGGTGAGGAGATAATGTGTAAATTCAGGCTACTGATTTAAGTGGCAACAAGAGAGACCAATATGGCCTGGACCTTCCTTAGCAACTGCCTATAGTAGAGGTCGGAGAGCTGCAGCTGACTCACTGTGGTGGCCACTTTGACAAGCCTCTTCCTATTGGCCAGACTCAGGTTCCCAAACCACACAACAATACAGAAGGAATTAAACTTCTCTAGACCAGAGTCATTACTGTAGTGCGCACATTAAAAGATGTTAAAGCTCTTGATGTCAAACACGGTACCCAAATACTTTCCCACCAGGTGAACATCAGGAACAGACTTCTTCCACCGTGAGACAAAGTCGTCACCTGCTGGCCATGACCTCGCTTGTTATAACAGAATCATCCGCAAACTTTTGAATCCGTCTATTCTGGTATTTACTTTTCCATCTGCATGTGTGAAGAAGATAAAAGAGGAGGGGAGACAGAGCACATCCTCGAATGTGAACCAGTGAATGAGTGATGTGCCTGTGGCTGCAGATTTGTGTTCACATTGTGCATGCTCTGCAACATCCAGACAACAGTATGACTTCCTGGAGAAGCACATTATTCATTTGTTGAGCTGTTGTTGCGTGATTAAAATAAAAGCGTCAACATCCTCGCTGGCGGCTCGTTCGGGCTGTGCTTCGGCACAGTGGTGCTTTGAGATGAATGCTGATGCCAGCATGTTAAAAAAAGTTCACAATGAGAAAATGCTGATGTGTGTATTGTTTATCACTTTCACCATCTTAGTTTAGTTATAAACCAAAGTATTAGGTAGTTAAAGACAGATGAAAAGTGAGGGAATCATCATCGATACCTTCTATGGTGAACTCAATAGTAGTTTTAGATATTTCAGTCTGACCCAGAGTGGAAGACTGGCAGACCAGCATTCCCATCCGTAGAGCCACAGGAATAATAGCTTCAAGCTACACCTGGTTCGCTCAGGTTGGCGGGTGGTGCTTAGTTGTGGCTCGGCTATTTTCAACATGGTGGCGAGGTCACAAACTTTGGCCGAATCCATTGTCCTCACACTGGGCTTTTGGGCTGTCCCCCTATCAAATCGCCGAGTGCTTGAGGTCTCTCTCACCGACATTTTGAGCCCTTCGTGCAAACTTTCCGTGAGTCCGCGTTTCTGCAGATCCCACAAATGACAACACTGCGATGTGAAACATGGGGGTTTCCAGGGGATGCCTGGACGACTTCAAATCAAACCCCACAATAGTACGTAACATGTCACGACAGGGTAACGTGATGTGTCGAAGCAAAGTGCTTCAAGCCTCTCACGCTCAACCAGGTGACGCCAGTCAAGTCCCCGAGGGTTCAGAGTTTAGGCCTCAGGAGGGCCAACACTGGCAATGCAGTAACAGAATCTTGATTCGTATTTGCTCAGCGCTGCCTAGTTTGACAGTTTAATCGGATTGACAGCTGCGTTAGAGACTCCTCGGCTCTGATTGGTTGGTTTCCTTCAGGCGCAGTGGAATCTTGCAGATGCCATTTGGAGTACTAAAAGGAACCAGAAATTTGTTTTTTATTAGAGTTACCAGTTCTCTAAAGCTTTTAGCAGTGTATTGGATTGTACACATGGACTAAGTGCAACATGCTTTACATGTCAGATGTGTTACATTGTGTGCAACACAATTACTATTGTGTTAAATTACTATTCCTGCGGTATGACAGGGGTCCATGTAGAGATAATAGTTTGCTGATTCATGTGTTCATTTGTCTGTGGAGGATTTTAAAAGTTGACAGTTTTCAGCCGAGGTGTCAATTCATGCCCACCCTGCGTTTGTATCCCAAGGAAATTACAGTGGTGTGCTTCTAGTAATGTTAATTTTATTCCAACTGTCAGAACAATGTTGTACTCTTTTCAGTTTTGCCATAATTGGAATCAGAGGTCAGGGTTTTATTGCCTGCAGAAATCTGCCGTGTCTGTGTGTGTGTGTCCAGAGTGAGGACTATTGATTTTAGAAGTCAGTCAAAAGAAGGAAGAAAACAGCAAGCTTGAGCTCGTGGTGGCCTGCTGCCTTGGTAATAAGGCGAGTCTGGGTTGTGAGATAACCAAATTTGTTCTCCAAACACACCCACACAAGATGACCACACACACTATTTTTGCATATTACTTGGAGAGGGAGCCCAAAGCCTATACATACATAATAATTCAAACTAGTCAAAACAAATACCATCAAAAGGAGAAAGAAGAGGACTTCATACCGTTTCCTCATATTGTGAAATAAAGATAAATCCAAGCACAAGGAAGGGTTCAGAAACCCCCAAAGATATCCATTTAGGGCACTAAAGTAGTCGTCATAACCACATGCTAAACATAAAAGACTTGAGTGCTATAGAACACCATATATTGAAACATAATAGTGCACTTAACCTTTTTACAATCTCTGCATTATTATTAGGAAATGTCTACGCTCCCACAGAATATTACACCAGCACTAATGCATTTGAAAAAGCTTATGCAACTGAACCCATGCGCTTCCCATTGAGCGCCAAGGCTGTAATGTAAGCTCTGCGAGAGCACGTTAAGTCCCCGAATCTACCGTCTACAACAACAAAAATGCAAAACTTAATTTTTTTTGTTACCCCATGTCTTATAATATAATCAGTAACCAGAATAATTGTTATAATTCGGTGAATTACTGGAAGAAAAGAGTGCATTGTTCCACCCCTTTTTCTAGGAAAACATTATATGAAATGGTAAAGGTTATTTTTTTGCGGGGACCCGGAACAGGCTGAGCGGTTTAGAAAATGGATGTGTGCTAAAGGTTACTAAGTGCTGTGGAATAATTGTATTCACTTGACAACTTTAATAATATCAGTCAGAGAGAGAGCAGGGAAGTCATTAAGGAGAGAGAAAGAGTGGCATTTCCAGCTCTGTGTGTTTCTGTGTCTTTGTGTGGGTATCGATTAACGGCACATTGATTTACTTTAAGTGCAATACGTCACGCGGCTAACATCAATCACTGACACGATGGGTGATCCCGTACACGCTGTATTAAACATCGTACATGCTGGCCCAGTGTGCGCCGCTGATTCCGGCAGGATCCCGTGGAGTTAAGTGGTTTTGACAAAGTGTTTACTTGTTGACACAGTGGGTTGTGCTCAAGTCGGTGAGGCTGACATTCACAATACAGTAAGCGGCGAGCTGTTACGGAAAGCGGCGAGCTGTTATATAAACTTTGTCTGGCTTTTTTACAATTGCCTCATACGCAACCCTTCGTACACACCTTTTTTCAAACGCAGTCCCCAGTGCACAAGACAGCATGGTCCTGCTGTGACTTTGCTGTTGCTTTGTGTCTCTTTGTAATTGTTTTGCATCTCTTTGTGGTCATTGCGTGTCTCTAAATACAATTTTTCTCTTCTTGGCATATCCAGATTGTTCCGAAATTGCAGAGCGCTATGGAAGACAACATGGATTACAACAACAGCCTGTGGACAGAAGCGTAAGTTGTCTGCTGGCACTCTGCATTTACAATTCTACTGCATCCCCCTTTAAATGTATACCTGAAGAGCTCTGCCTCACAACTTAACAGCGCTTTTGTTTCCAGGGCGAAGGCTTCCACGTCACCAGCGTTGATAGCTACCTATCATTCTGGGTCTCTTTCAGGGTTTTTTTTGTGGTTGCTTCTTGTCTCTAGAGGTAAGTTTATATCTCTTTGTAGTTGGTTTGTGTCTGTTTGCAGTTGCTTCTTGTCTCTTTGAGGTACGTTTGTATCTCTTTGTAGTTGATCTGTGTCTCTTTGCAGTTGCTTCATATCTCTTTGAGGTAATTTTATGTCTCTTTGTGGTTATATTGTGTCCCCTTGCGGCTCATTTGTCTATCTCTGGGCTGATGTTTTGTCTCTTTGTAGTTCTGTCTTTTTGCCATCTCTTCAACTTGTACAGTTACTTTGAACATAGGTTCTGGCCCCTCCATGTGTAGATGTGCAGATCCCGTGAATTCATAGTAAATACTTCAGAAGAATGTTTCTTAATTAAGATTCAGCACTGAATTCTTTCCTTCACATTTCATTTTAGAAGAAGCTGAAACCTATCCTAGAATTACCAGATCAACTCAAATGCAGGAAGCACAAAGGTGAATAATCAGGTAGAACAAAGTGCCAGGTACAGACAGACATTGGAAAATCTAAGAGGAGAGAAGGAGATTTGTTTGTGTCTGAGCTAGCAGAGTGAGTGACAGGATATGATTAAGTCATGATGATAGCAGTGAGCTTCTTAGGTGAAGTCCTCGGTGGGTTAGAATAACACGGAATTAGGGTGAGTTTTTTTCTGAAAAGCACTGCTCTCTACCACTACAAAGCAAGCTTATTATTAACCTTTGAACCCTGTGATGAAATGTATGTCTACCTTTTTTGCTACATTGGGCCTTAAGCAAGAACATTTTCCTCTTCTTATCCTAAATCTCTCTTCCTTTTTATCTCTGGGGTATGCTGCTACTACTTTTCCAAGTCAGATGTGCCTTAAACTATTGAACTCGCCATACTAAAATATACCAATACAGGCATTAAAAACGATAAGGATGATGATTATGATGAGGAAGTTATGACAGAATATTCCCTTTTTAAATTTAGTTTTCATTGATTTTTTAAACTTATTTAACAAGCGGAAACTGCGCGTTTCCTGGCTTCGTCGTTAGAAAACCTAGGACTAGTAGAGTACCGTACAAAGAATCTTATTGCTCCTCCGGGGTGGCAGTGTGGAACCTGAAGTTTGCCTCGATGTTCCTTTGTTCAGTCTGACAAAACAACCACAAGAGCACAAAGCTGAATAACAAGTACATCTTTGATTCAAGTGAGACACAGACGCGTCGGACTCGAGACAACAGCAGCGACATGACAGCTCTGAAACATCAAGTCAGCTCTGTCAGATTTACACCGATAATAATGGAAGAAAAGGGCAGAGCTATGCCTCACTTGGCCAGGCTGGCTCTGCATTTTCCCCCAAAACATGGGACATGCGTTTGTCAGGCAAGCCAATGAGAGAGCGGTCCTCTCTTTCTTTATGACACAGATATGAAATGATTTTTTTCACGAACAGGGCGGCTTTGTGTGTTTTTGTAGCTACAATCCTGACAGATTCAACGAGCTAGTTTTGATGTATGGAAAGATAAATGATACACAAGTCTTTGTGGGGATGTCTGCATTAATCTCTTGTATCCACATCCATGTAGACTTTATGTACATCTATAGCTGGAGATCATTAAAACACGTTGATCAACACAAAGGGACATGCTTTGATACTATGTATAGAAATGTAGCACCGTAGCCACAGTTGGAGACCCATTATACTGCTTGCTGATTGCCGCTGTCCATGGTGCTGATTTTGATCCCGGCTAACTGTGAGTCTGTTTTAGAAAAAGCTTTTGTTGCAGCCAATTCAAAATCATGATTTTCTACACATCTGAATTCTTCCTCTGTGTTTATTTTCAACTCCGGGAGCTGACACCTCTCTCTTAAGGCGTGTTACACCTAAAAGCAAAGCATTTTTGTGCAAATTAGATTTCTTTTGGCTGTGAGATAACGCGGCGACACAAACGCCGACCAGGTGTGTGTGGAGAGTGCCGTGTGTGGTGTGTGTGTGTGTGTGTGTGCGATCTCAGCACTCACCAGGAGCTCCCGTTTGTTGTTTTCCTCCAATCTCTTCCCCTTTTTCTCCTTCAGTTTGTTTACATGCACTGCAGGAACCAGATTACTCAGAGAAAACAGGTAATTGGAGAAAGCGTTTACATGCCCCGACCTTATTTTGGAAGTATGGCTCAATTATTTCAACTAGAAGTGGACGTCTGTTTTTCTTTAAATAGGCAGATGCGTCGCTATGTGTAATTGCCTCTCCTCTCACACAGCCACACTGGTACTTTCTCATTGGGAATATATATATACATATACAATATATATATACACAT
>NW_022280066.1:3063540-3118857 GCF_004355925.1 Anarrhichthys ocellatus | reverse complement strand
ACACACACACACACATATACATACACACACACACACACACACACACACACACACACACACACACACACACACACACACACACACACAGCTCTTGATACCTTTCCGTGAATTGACCCTCTGACATTTGGCTGGATGAGAAAATAGATTCAACAATGTCAAAATCACCAGAAATACATCATATCAAACTTATTTTAAAAGTGACAGGGGCTAATGAAAGTTTCCCCTGGCGTCCCCTGCTATTCAGCTGACTCAGTGTCTGCCCGTCACACAATAAAAGCAATACAAACTGTGCACCAAATGGACCTCTCTTGTTCTTGTTCTTCTTGAAAACATCCCCCCTGGGGTGGCTGATGCTCCGGCTGAGTCAGTGTCTTGACAACCAGTGCAACGCATGCAATAATGATGCACACACAAAATGAAATATGCATGGGATGTCCATGAGCACTCTTATGGCTGCACGGAAATAGCGAACACACACTTATCTTGGCCACAACAACAGCGTTTGAAACTGACTTTTTTCTGTCTTTCTTTGGTACACACGAGGTATTTGGTGCACGTAGCATTTTGATGCACATGAGTTTGGAGGGACAGAGTTTCAGAGGGAGAGCGTTATAAACGGGGCTGATTCTGTTAATTTAAAAGTATAGTCTCCTCCATTTGTCTAAATTAAGAAAACTTGAGGCTCTCTCTTCATTCTATTAATTAAATTCATGAATGGTCCGGCCTTTCTGCGTGACTCAGGTAAGTATTGTCTGCCTTTACACACCGGGGGGGGTGACAAAAATGCAAAGTAAATGCTAAAAAATGTATCATACCGGCAGCGATGCCAATTTGGGACGGTTGCAACCATTTTTACATTAAAGGTTTGAATAGATTTGTGCGGGCAGAAGACCAACTACAAGCATCCTATTGACCCAGAGCAGCGTCTGGCATTCTGTCTGAGGTCAATTGTTGTGTAGATGAAACTACTGTAAGCTATTTTTCTGAGTGTCTATTTTGCAAAATGTGGATCCGAGTTCCCGCTGGTAAACAGTTAGTGTATAAGTCTAGGCTTTTATTCTGAAAGGTAAGAGCTGAAGGAGGGGCTCTGTTCTGCACTGCCTTTGTCAAGGTTAAAAGGAGTAATAAAGTTTGCAGTCTTGGTTCAGACTATGGAGCCTGTGTTGTTGTACAATATAGTGTACGTTTTGAATACGTCTGTTCCACACAACGTGATTGGTTGATGCCTTTATTCACTGAATGAAAAAAAATCAACCTCAGGTAATATTTGCGTTCTGTACAAAAACAACAGTTTGAAAAGATATTTAAAACTGCATCAATATGGAGTTTAAAGGAACGCAGTCTCTTTTTTAAAATAAGCTTTCAATATAATATTTCTTAAATTGTACTTGGATAGGCTAGACAACAAAACTCCTTGGTTAGCTTCAGGAAAGGATTGTGTTTTGTGTTACGGGTGTAGTTAGGACCCAGGAGCAGTACGACAACACCAGGACTGGTATGATTTAAGTTCTTTATTTTCAACACACGACAAAGAATCAGCGACAGGATTCTCCTGGTCAAGGACAGAAAGGCCGAGTAAGTTACCAGGGCAGAGGCAAGGCGAGGTAGTCCGGAACAGGCAGGGTCGGCAACAGGGAATCAGTCCATGGGTGAATGCGGGAAAGTTTAGCGTGAATGCAGAGAACGATCTGGCAGTGAGTGCGTGTGAGGCAGGGGTTTAAATAGTGAAGAGGCAGAGTGAGCAGGTGAGAGTGATGAGCTGATGAGGTGAGTGTGACTGGCAGGTGCACTGAATGAACTGATTAAGTGAGTGAAAGGTGGAAAAAGCTAGATAGAAGTGACAGAGCTGTGACAGTTTTGGTTTAAAATAACTGTTCCGTAAAATAACTGTTTGTTACGTTACTGCCGTATGTGAAGTACGGAAGTTGCATAGTAAAACTAAGTTAGAATAAGTCAACATTGACTTTTAATTTCCCATATGACACAAACTGCTCCCCTCCGACCTTCTTACTCGTATACATCAGTCTAACAATGAAGGCAAATGGGTTTACATTGGAGTTAGTCATCACCATCCCATTCAGCATGCCTACAAACATACTGCAGGTCAAGTTACCACAAAAAGCACAGATGACTCTCCGACCATTTTTCGAACAAGCAGAACTGTAGACGTTTCTACTCTTGAATGGTTTTCTTAGTCATGCTACATCCATACTACTCCGTTTCTCCATTAACGTACGCTGGGCATGCGTGTGACGGTATAAACAGGAAGTAGATTGGTTGCTGAGTTTAAAAAAAATACGACAGAGTAATAAAGTAGTCTTTAATAATGAAAGGTTGTGTTTGATACTTAAGATCTTCCTCTAAAATATTCCTCTATAAACTCAAGCAGACACATTTAGTGGAACGTTTTAGAAGTTTTATTTTTCAGACTTAGTTACAGCGCTGCGGGTTTTTCTCTATCTCTCTCTCTCACATCAAATTTACTTTAAAATCAACACTTACACATAAACATTTACTAGATTATGGTCCATAAATGTGGTTAACACACATCTCTCACTCTATTCTGCTCTTGCTTAGCCATCATGTAACATGTCCGACTAGCTAGCTTCTAAGCTAATTTTAACATTACCGCCAATGGAGAAATGCTAACCGCGATTAGCATTTAATACAACACAAATGCTATATTAAAAGAGCGAATAGAATATATCTTCGTACATCTTTTCATGCTTCATAAAGAAATACTTACAGACTAAGGTCTCTCAAGGCTACCAAACGGAAGAAGTAAAACGTTAGTGCAGCGTGTCTTCTCATTAGAATCTAAAAACAACGAGGCACTAACTATGGCAAGAGAGGAGGGATAAATACGAGCATGAAAATGTCATTTTTTCTAAACACATCAGTTTCCGACCGTCCACACTCAAACGCAACCCCAGAGTTTTCAAACTCCTCCGTTTAGGGTGCTCCAAAACTCCGGCGTAGTGTGGCCGCTCAGTGTAAACGTAGCAAAACATATGCGTTTCCAAACGTAAACAGAGTAGTATGGACATGGCCTCAGTGTTCATATGGAAGCAACTGTAAAGACAGAAGAGACAGAAGGAGGGGGGAGGGAACAACGTTGTTAGTACAAGATGCGTGCCTTCGTCCAGCGGCCAAAACGGACACCTTGATTAACAGTTAACCTTTCGCACTGAAGCAAAGTCAAACTGCAGAATATCGTGCTCGGCGCCAGACAGCTCTGAAAACATGCAGGTTCCATTTAAACTTTCGAGCCAGATTGAGGCGGAAAGGTCACCGCACACACAGACTGTTGCGCGTGCAACTGTGTAACATTGTGGGCGAAAAAGGGTTTGAGGAGTGAGACGGCAGTAATTGTGCTGCTTTTTAGAAAACAGTGGATTTAAAAAGGTCGTGTCGACAAAGTCGTGCTGTGCACGTGTCTGCTTAAATGGCATTGGTGTTAGTGAGAAAGAAGCATGCAATACACAGTATATCTCAATGTCTTAGACTCTACATATACTGGATGTGGAAGCGTATCCTTCCAGGCCCTCAAAGCTGCAGTTAAGTGCTGGCAAACACCCTGGTGATGATGTGATTTTATCATTTTCTCGTAACCAGATGGAGACGCAGCTGGCTCCTGGACACAGCAGCCTCATTAAACACATTTTATAACTCTTGCTTCGCCAGTGATGAAACATCTCATTAGCTAAAATATCAATGCATGGGTCATAATATCACGCGTACATGGGACATATTCTGGCACATGCTCGTCTGCAGATCTGCCGCTGTCTCATGCCACAGCACACGCTCAAGAAATGTACTGAGAGTAGAATGTCGACCGGGTGAAAATGACACATAAAACTCCACTTTTAACCAATGAGGGGGGGGAAATGAAAGAGGTTAACTGGTAATTGACAATACTGAGTAAACATTTGGCTATCACAAATGACTTTCAATTTTACATGAACATAGCAAGCTAACTATTAGGTAGACACACTGTAGAGCTGTTTTTGTTTTAGACAAAATGACGATTTGAAAGACGACAGTTCTCAAAACACAACAGCCGCTGTGTTAATCGTAACTCACATCCTCGACAGCGTCTTGACAAGCTTCAATTCAATTTATTTCATTATTGTTATGCTAATCTGTGATTGGCCGTTACACTTAGAATGGTGCTCCAGGGGAGGACGTCCTCCCTTGGAGCATCGTAACCAATCAATAACCAGAATGCATTGGTCCAATGAGGATTTCCAGATAATGTCTTGTTGGCTCTATACATAATAATAGACTAAAATGTGATAGAGTCGGTCTGAATGGTTGTTATTCTGTTTTCCTGAAGGATGTTGAGCAATATGTGAGACAACTTTCCAATTCAACAAACAAAAATGCATCAAAAGACTTAAAATAGTTTGGTCTAGTGTGATACAGCATTAGTCAGGTGCACGTGAAACATAATCCGGTGACGTTGAGCTGCACGTCTTCTTAAAGCGAGCGGTAGCGGTGAAGGAGATGAAAAAGTCACTGGGGAATTCATCTCAGCAACCTACTTTCTCACTGCTGATTAGGAGACACCTTCATATTTCACACTTAAAATATGTATCTCATCACTTCCTAATTTCCCTGCAGTGAACAGTGCGTCCTCAAAAATAATATTCTAAGAGATCTACTGCGTCTGTAATAGTGAAGCACACAATCTGCTGCAGCCAACGATGTGATTTACTGTAGCCTGACTCTCCTCATGTTTCCTTTCCTCTCTGGCTCTCCTTCTGACGCTATTTCTTCTGCTTGCTCTCTCTTTGTTTGACAAGTGAACACTCCAAAGTGACACTGACGTTTCAGTTCAGTGAAATCTGCGGTTTATAATGCACACACATTCAGGTTCTGGTGGCCACTGACCATTTCAGACCAGGGACTCAGGTTTGGTTTGACTGAGAGGTGTGACTGATAGAATCCCTGGTGGGGCCGCTATAAGTGACTGAGGCACAGAGAGAGAGGGAAAACATTGTGGTGCAGTCCAGTCACTCTCTGCTCTCTACAAAAATGAATCCACAACACTGTGATCCTGCATCATAAGGCCGACATTGTGCATCACGGTGGCAATAACATCAATCGGACAATTACATGTTGCACACAACGGAAAAAATTACTCCTGGAATCTATTACTCCTGTATGCATGTACTACGATACATCCATACAGTCTTTTCAAAATAAACTTCCCTCTTCACAGAAAAAGTTGGGTTAGGTTGAGAAAAGGAGCGTGAAATAGTTCGGCAGATTTAGGCAACAAATTGACTTCGTCAGGATTAGATCGTGATATATTAAATTAGATTTAGGGCCCCAACCAGTTACCTGACAAAATAATCAACATCGACTTCTCATTTCACGTCGGGAAAGAACTGCGGTCTACGAGCTGATAGATCGCTAGTTGTCGGACCTATCTGCCCGCCACCTCGTTCATGATTACGTGGATAACATAGGAAATAATTTTGTGGAATATCTACAAATTACGGGCATATTTTTTTTTGTAGGTATAGCTACAAATGCTGGATGAGACCAGCCTGATTGCAGGAAGACGACTGTATTGGTGTTTCATGGATTGATCCCGTTGGCTTAAAGCAGTGTTTGATTTGTAACAGTGGTCAAGTTTCCATCCAAATGTAGCGCAACATTTTACCAAATGAAGGTACGTTTCCATTCACTAATGTTATGCAAATACTATGAGTTGGCACATTAAGATAAACGTTGGTGGTGCTAATAATTCAAGTGAGGTGCCAGGAAACCAATTTCTTTAGTTGAAACAGACTTTTCCAAGCCAGATGAAGCATTAAAAAAAAATTTGACGTGCATTAAAACCAGTTGTTGGAAACACACTTCTTTCACAGAAATTTGCATTCTGACATGGATGCATTTTGAGGCTCACATTTGTAACTTTGTAACATTTTTCCGCTCCAGTGGTTACAGGTAATTGAAAATGCTGAAGTCCAGAACAGATGGTAGATTAGTTGTGAATAGTTTTATGGAAACCTGCTCTCTTTTAAATAGCCACTGCAAAACTTTTTGCTTCACTGTTAACTGCTACAAGGAAACCTGTAGAGTAAGTAATGCCTTCAAATTGCTAGAAGTACACAATATGTCTTAATCAGCTTATACAACAATGCTTTTCGACCCCCACACGTCCAAAACTGGGACAAAATGAAGAGCTGAATGCAACACAATTCTCACCAGGATTGCCTAATTTCTATTAAAAAATACTTGTGGCACAATCTCGTAAAAAAAAAAAAGACAAAGGCTCTAAAAATCCAAATGAATGAGGCCAGATGCGCAAAAATCTCCTGCTCAGTGGCAAGCTGGATTCCACACACAAAAAGGCACCGCTGGATGAATCAGCAGCTGCTGGCTTTACACATACACATCTGCATCAGCACCACCATAAACACTTAGGTAGTGGTAGGTTTCCAAGGCACTGCTGACACTGACAGAATACACATAGGAAAGCAGAAAGATGTGTGTTATCTACAAATGAACAATGTGCCAAGACTTAAAACATAACACCAGTGGTAATGTCATATTTTCCTTTAAATACAATAATGCCCATTAACTTAGTGAGTGAAGAGCGACAGAAAAAAAGGCAATGACCTTCACATTTCTTGAAATTGAAATTAAAACCTGCACAGCATGACAAATATTGTGGATTTATGTCACTAGTTACGACATCCAAATGATAGAATACCCTCCGATGTGCCAGTTTTGATTTTAGGCAGCGATTTAATAGGTTCTGGCATTAAAAGTGTGTGTGTGCGTGTGCATGTCTATATGTCGCAGGTCAGCAACGATCCAGTTTATCAACCACGCTAAATTAGACGGGACATTCCCTGAGCACACACACCATAACGTTGTGTTAAGAGACCAGCTGTTTCCTTTTCACACCAACAGACTAGTCAGTATGAGGTGACATGCAGGTACACACATGCATGCACCCACACACACACACACGCGTATAGTAATGTAGGTCAGCGACTACCTAACCTGCTGCACGTGTGAGTGTGTGGATGTGTGTTTGTCTGTTCTTGTATAGCAATCTTTGTAAGGACCACTACAATTTTTACACCGTCTGAGTGAGGACATTTTTGGAAAGTGAGGACATTTTGGCCGGTCCTCACTTTGGGGTCTGTTTGAGGGTTCGGATTTTGTTTTAAGGTTACAATTAAGTTACGGTTTGGATTAGGGTCAGGCTTTTAGTTGTGATGGTTAAGGTTAGGTTAAGGGGCTAAGGAATGTGTTAGGTCAATGAGCTTACCTATCCAACAGTGGACTTTGTGGTCATTACACATTGACCATTTCTATTTTAGAGTTGTGAAACGGTTGCGGTTTGTTGTTATGTAATGTCAGTGATCATGTCCCTTTGTCCTACATACAGTTCCATTGCAGGCTATGGATGGCCCCTTTTTGACAGGTTGACATCGGCCAAGGTTACATGTCCCTTCATTTTGAACAAGAAATTTAAAAAGGCATTCTTGCACTTATATTGTATTAGGATTTTTTGGGGGTTTCTTTTTTTTAAATGGCTAGAGATAGTGGTCCACACTTAGTTTGGAGTGGTAGTCCTCTCATGGTAATGTAGGAATGTATGTGTGTCTGAGAGAGAGAGAGAGAGAGAGAGAGAGAGAGAGAGAGTGAGAGAGAGAGAGAGAGAGAGTAAGTGAGTGGGTGGGTGGGAGAGAGAGAGAGTTTGAATGTATGGTTAATTCAGTGTTGATAAATGCACACACATAGTAATAAGGTGTTTAGAGACCATCTGTTGCCTTTTACAAAGATGGAACATTTGTAGATGTGGACGATGGCGAACACACACACATGCATACACAGTGAACTGACTAGAACCAACTTTTCTGAAAAAAATCTGAATTATTTTCTTTTTTACAAGTTGACTTAACAACTGTTTGTAGGTTTGGCTTCGTGAGTGCAACTAAATGTGATCCATGCACACTCTACACACAGCGTGACAGTGTCGGCGGCTTTGTATGGTGGGATTAATACGCTACTATTCCTCGGAGATGTCGGCCTCCTTTTCAGGGTCTGTGCTCGCTGGAACCCTGACGCTAGTCTGATTCCCTCTCTGGGCTTGATACACCTACTTGTCCCAGTGCTCCTCTATATAAGGTTACAATATTGAAACCCTGGTTCTATAAGCACAGGCGGAGCCCTCTGCCAAGGGCATCCTGCCGCTCCTACGCCGCTCGCTGAAGAGGGCGTAGGATGTCAAGCATATACTGTGGGGTTTGAACATATTCGGGACACGTCCTGGTTGGTGGACTACATTGTTGCAAATTTCATTAGCGAATGCGTGCTTGTGATTGGAGGAGAATATTACCTGTAGATTAGAGTAAAGGGCTCCGCCTGTGCTCAAAGAACTAGGGTTACAAAAGCGTAACTTCAGTTATCCTCTAGTCTGGGGCCAGCATTAGAGATACATGATTGAGGAACAGTGTTTGTGTGATTATTCTGATAATCAAGGATAAAACTCCAAAGGGCAAGATGAACATGTTACATAGCATGAGTTCTATCAAATGTTTGACTGGGTGAAACGTGGGTGTCATTACACAGAGTCATGTTTCGTAGGATGCTATCAGAGGTCGCACATTAAACCATCATGTCAAAGAAATCTCCATGGCAACCGCCTGAACCAAAGTTATAAACCTGACAGGGGTTTTCGATTCTGACTGGTGAGATAAGAGAGAAAAGGAAAAAAAGAGCGCAAGAAGACTGAAGTGAGAGAAGGAAAAGAGGAGCAGAGGGTATATGAATTCACAAAGAGGGAAGATGGCTGACAGGGAAATGGTGAGCTTAAACTCGCCATTTCCCTTAAACGATGTGGTTCTTGCCATCACACTTCACAGGCCTCATCTGCTGCTACACCACACTAACTTTATGATACTTTCCATTTTCACACTCAGTCAAACACTTTCCACAATCCATATTTATTGCCACAGTCAGGCGCAGACGCGCTGAAAAATACCCAAACTACGTGTCATTAATCAAGAGCTGAGATGTAAAATCTGATTCCGTTTGAAACTAATGAAAATGTGTGCTGGTTGGATGGGATGATCTCATTTGTCTCCGAGGCAGAGTCATTTGTATTGAGAATGTTTTTGTTAAATTTAACATCATTTTCCCCATGCTAGCACAGTGATCTTCATTTTTTTAATCTGTCATTTGGTTGAAAGGTGCCGCCTTCTCTTTTCACTCGGGCTATTTTTTTTTCTTTGTTTCTTTGTCAGCAGGATGAGTTATTCCCTCTCTCCAACTCCATTTCTTTCTCTTTTCTTCTTCCCCTTTTGCATCTTTATTCTACAATAAAGGTGTTGATCAGTATGTAAAAAGAGACCAAAAGAGGTAAATTGAAATGTCATTTTGCATTCATCACCACAGAGGGTGGTGGTGTATGTGTCTGCACGTGTTACTGTGTCTATCCGTGTTGGTGTGTGTTCACTATGCACATTTGCAAACGCGTGTTTGTGTTTTTGGTGGGTGTGTTTCTTCCTGTATCTCAAATGAGGGTTGACAGCATAAGCTCCTTTATGAGGCCTCGAGAGGCTTTTCTCATTTTCTGAAAAAGATTTTTTTTATTACAGAAATCGTGTCGACAAGAGATTGTATTTGCAAGCAATGGCAACATAAAAACAGCATACGCACTTATTTTTCAGTCAAATGAAATTACAGAATAAACCTTTGTTTATTTTGCTTTATGTAATATATTCCCATATCAGGACACTTCTTGGTTTATCAGCAACTTAACCAAGAAGCTGCTTTTGCATTAATGTATTATGTCTGCTGACCAATGTTTCTGGTAAACAATCTGAATGGCTGCATACATCAGTTACAAGTGACTGCCTACAGACAATTTAATCCCCCTTCCAAGAAAGAGGCATGGAGGAAAAAGTCAATTTGAAGGCTGAATGTTAGACTTTATTACAGAGTGATGATTGCTTTTTATTTGAAATATCTGCTTCAAAATGTCAACCTTAAATCGGTAATATTGTACACCGTAATTTTACATGCTGGCTCTTTGTTACCCTTGAACTAACATCTAGAGTTTGCATGCCCTGCACACAAAATAGCAGCTGTATGTCAAAGTGTTGGTGTTTTATAATGTTCCATGTTTTTGTTTACTTCAAATGATTGCGTTTCCCTGCATAACTGCAACAAAACAATCACCTTGAATTGTGCATGTATAGTACTACTACTACTAATAACTTTATTATGAATTCATGAATAAATATCTCACACCTAAAGGTGATATCATACAATTATCACATACGTTGATAGTAAGCAATTCATTGTTGATGTAGATGTGTCCTGTAACCTACATCAGTTGTATCAAACAGATTTGATAAGACTATCTTTGTGTCTATGTATAATTTTTTGTGTTTTTACTTAATACTTATATTAATAGTAATTGTGACTTCTACTGTCTATCAAAAAGAGAAATGCAATCCTATTCACAAAAAAATGTGATAAACTGCAGTCCAATGTAACACGATGTTTTCCTGTGCATCTTTGGTAATGGTAAGTCGGTAAGTTCAAGCAAATGTCAATACTGACATAACACCTAACAGCATCAACACATAGGATGTGCGCTGCCTCGGGGAAGGTTTGACAGCCAGCCACTTGTACTGAAGCTGAGGCTTTAAAATCTCACCAGAGAGACAGGAAATGTGTCGAGTTAAGACGAGGTTTCGAGGTCAAGGTGTGAAATCACAGACTATTGAATAAAACTACAAAGGACAGAGGATGACAGGAAAAAGAGAAAAATAAATGTATGGCAAATCTATATTTTAGACAAGATCCCTGTCTGGGCTTGACTTCATTCACTATGATGTTTTATTTGGCTTATATGTTAAATACTTTGGTAATTCAGAAGAACTACTGTGGGTTTCACAGGGGTTAAGGTATAGTCAGTATGAACTGTGTTGGAAGTAAAGTTGGAAGTATAACGTATGAAGCATTCAGGCTTATTGTTTTTACTTTCTAGGTAAACTGATTGCACTTTGATTTAATGTCTCCACGGATTAATTAGTTGTTATAACAAATGTGCTTACTGATATGCAATTGTGTACAAGAAGCTGATATTATAGCTTACCAGATATGAAGGCGTCCTGGCTGTAAAGCTATTCATTTGATATCAAACTGTTGCAGGCACTCATTACAAATCATTTAAAAAAAGGACCATGTACACACAAAATACATGTTGTATAACTGTTGGCCATTTCCAAAACTTTTTAAAGGATAGTATGTTTATAGTCCTTCTTCAAATTGTTGACAAATATCACGAAAAGCCAACAACCGACAAGGAATTATGCTGCATTCAGATGGAATCAGGCAGATGGCAGACACACAACACCTTCCGGACGGCACAGGGAAAATTAAACAGTCCGACAGAATGGCAGGGCGACCAAATGAAACATGCATGAGGATATGTTGTCCTACAACGCTGTTTAATTTTTTTTTTTTTTGAAAAGTTGCTAGATTTACTCGCCCCACGTGGTATTTCACTTGCCCTGGGCAAGTAGGGCAATCCTTATTGTTAAGCCCTGATGTAAAAAATCAACTGGCAGACCCTTGAAACGTGCGTGAGCCGTGTAATCCATCACAGTGAACATCAAGACTTTGTTTTTAAATCATTTCATGCAGTTTGCTGCAAGTGCAGATTGATGAAAAGTCTGCACTGCATTACCTCACGATGATTCAGCTCCCCGCTACAGCAAGAGAAGAACACCTGAATCAGCCAATGCTTGGGGTAACTCTATGTACGACAACTGACAACTTAACCGTTTCACAACATGATATCCTGCACAGACAATACAATTAGGGCCGGGAGATTCAATATATCATGTTTTGACTTTCAATGGAATCCTATTGTGATGAAATCATGTTTTCTTACTTGATAATAAAAAGCAAATCAAATTTCTTCGAAGATCTTATTTTGCACTTAAGTTCTTTATTAAATGAGAAAATACTCCAGTAGACAAAACCATGGGGTCATTTCATATAGACTATTTACTCATTGAATAACCAGACAACATTCTGTATGATTATATATATATATATATATATATATATATATATATTTATATATCCACGAGGCGCCTCTCTGACTCACACATTGAAGGTCAGCCGGTCAGTTTAACCACTGAGAGCATAATGAGAAATCAGCACAGAAACAAATCATGGCTGCTCCCACCCTGCCAGCCTCATTATGAGTGTTTGTGTGCCTCGGTGTGAAAGTGTGGGAGAGGCACAGCGACAATACGGTGACCTTGAGTTGTTGGATTAGTTGCACTGCAGCTGGACAATGTGTGGGTCCCTGTGTAGGTGGCTCCCAACATGGAAACAGGCCACTACTAATGGATCTACGGTGAACATTGGTTCAGTAATGAGGTATTTGATCATGTACAATACATATAGTACATTTCTGGATTTCATAGCCTACACATGTTTACAGAAAATATCTAATTTGTCCAAAACCAACTATGATGCTTTGTCGTCATTTATTGGACAAACCTGTCCAATTTCTATAAACTGCACAATTTCTTTCTGCACAAAGCTTGGGGTGCTTTGGAGGATCAAAACTTTACAATTGGTCCCAGAACAGACGCCCGGCTCACTTTTGCCCCCGGGGGCCTCATAGCAGATGAATGCCGCCATGGTTAATGATTCATTACACAGCACAAAAGACTGAAGACATCCTCACAAGTCAGCTAGCAGATCCTCTGCTTTGGTTCATGTTAACTCGCACTCCATCAACCGGCCAACAGGCGAGTGAACAAGCAACAAACGCCAAACTGGGGAAAGTCCAAGCTACTTCAAAGCTCTGCGCAGACAGCATGCTATAACAACTTAAAAAAAAGAACATAAATCACCGTCATAATATCAATAGCTCCACGGCGAGGCGTCAACTGCCAGACAAAAAGCCAGTCAAACACAGAGTTACAGAGAGATAGAGGGTGTGTCCGACGCACGTGGGTATTGAAGTCCATTCTCTTTTCATGGAGAAAATTAGATTAACTCTTCCCGGTGCTTCCTTTGAGTGGCGTTGTTTTCACAGCAGACTCTTTGAATTGTGTAATGGAAAATGTGTACTTAGTATATATTACTTAGTCTATTGTGTAAATGCCTGAGCACTATACTTTTGCTTTGAACTCAGTAGATCTTCATCCTTTGTGTTAGTGTACATGCTCAAATGTATCTCACCGTTTGTTTCATGGAAATTTGGATATTCTTATAAGTATTTTATATTCTTATAAGTAAACTGTTTTATAACTTTTTTTCCAACAAACTATAATAAGCATCATGTAACTTGTGATCCATGCAGCTGACTGCCTGCACACATATCCTCTTCTTCTCTAGGATAGAAAACAAGTACTTATTGTATATTCACATGTTCTACACCTTAAGGATAAAACGTATGCATCTGTGTGTCTGTTACACAGATAAAGCACTTCTTCTACTTCTTTAACTGCCACGGCCTGCACCACGACCTGAAACAGGATGTTCCAGTACACAGGCCCCCACCCTTGATCACTCTCTTTATAGCTCTGTACGAATGTTAATCTGAATGATGACTGAATGGAATTCAATTTTCTGTTTTACACCTGTGCTTTTTTCCATTCCGTTACATGTCAAAATGTCTTGGCTGAAAAAGGCCCGTTCCCTTTTTCTTTCTATGACATGGCAGTGACCGCAGTTGTATGTTTGATACCGAACTTTTGGTTAACTGCACCTGCGATTTCCCTTCAGTGAACTCCACGCGGTGCCTCCACTATAAGGCTGTAATGTCTCTATGGGGCCTTTTCACAGCAGCCATTTTGACGTATCCTAACAGAGTAAACACAGGGGAAATTGATCAAATGAGTTATGGTCCCATTCTTTTTAGTATGTCAGTCATTCCAGTGAATCAGCCTGCATAACACCAGGGGCCCGCAATGGAACAGGGCCATAATGAGTTATTATTTACACCTGTGTTTACCCTGCAGTGACATGTCAAAATGGCTGCAGTGTAAAGGGCCCACTGACCGCTCCCGCTGGCTAACATTCACAAACCGTTACAACCAGCTGGCAACCTCCTGTTCTGCCGAGTGAAGCCAATGCGAAAGTGCCTTAAAACTTGCATTCCCTCTACTGACCAGCAGGGGGCGACTCCTCCGGATAAGTCATATAGATATAATCCGACTTATTTTTGCATCCGGTCTATGAGACAGTCTATGAGAAAATGACCCTACTTCTCACTTGATTTATTACCTTTATGATCTCAATTGCTAGTTTCAAGTCTTCTTTAATATAGCATGATGTTCATTTAGTAAATTGTGGTCCAATTTAGAGTGAAATACACCATAAAGCGGAGTATGTTTTAGGGCGGGGCTTACTGTGGTTGACAGGTCGCTGCTGCTACCAAAGCCGAATCCGGCGTCACTAAGTCACTCCTCCGCATTCCAATATATTACTTCCGTTCATTGGTTGTGCAAAAAAACAGCACGGCGACCGTCGTATTCCAAGATGGCGACACCAAATTTCGCCGTACTCGAGGCTTCATAATGGCAGTCCACAAACCAATGGGTGACGTCATGATGACTACATCCACTTCTTGTATACAGTCTTTGGTTAAGAGCCAGAGGGGACGCCGTTTCAATCAGTTGAGAAAACAGTGAAAGAGATTAAGAGATGGCTGTGACAACAAAATAAGAAGACTACTTCTTGACAAAGAAATGATAAACAATCATTTAATAGAGCAAATGAAAATTAATCTTTTTTTTGCCACGCTGCAGTTTTCAGATAACAAAGAGTGATCTGACCTGAGGCAGGCTGGATTCATGTGGAGCCATCAGTCACTCAGGTGATTAAATTGTGTGATACAGTAACACTGGAGCCTGCACAATCTGTAAAACACATACTGTTTTCTTGTTTCCTCTCCCTCTGTCATTCTCACTCATACACACAAACATTTCCCCTCCACACTTGGTTTTACAGTCACTGACCTTGTTACAGAGTCGTTAATAGAAATAATAATTGCTCCCTGGTTTAATCCCAGCATTCCACTGGGATTACTGGTTTTAAATCAGGCTGCCTTCCCAATCTTTGGTTTACTAATTGAGAGATTGCGTGAATTAACGAGATATGGTATAAGCCATTATATCTTAATTATTTAAACCTCATGTGGGTTAACAGTCTGAGAGTGTGACAACATACACACTGGCTGTTTGTGCGTTTAATGAGATAAAGGAACCCATAGCGCAACCAACAAAATGTTTTAATTAGCATGTCTCTTAAGGGATTAATCACTGTAACTTACACTGTACTAACATGTTGTCACAATGTTATAATTATCCATAGCAATGGTAATCACACTTTAGACTTGATTGACAGCTTTTCTTTTCTGCACAAAACAGAGGAAAATATATACATATATTCAATTACTTTTCCCATCAATGTACCAACGGGGAAACTTCAGTGTAAACTATTGGACACGAGTCTGAGAATATTTCATCACCTTCTATATTTTGAAGCGTTCCAAAAGAGTATCTCAGATACATTTCCTCATTAATGGTTGCTGCTGTCTTTCACTTAGTCTCTCACTAAACGATACAGCTATGACACAAAATCCTTTCTCTTGGTGGTGTATTTAGATATTAATACCATTTAGTGTCCTGACTGTACACAGGAGAGGAACATGATTCCAAAAAGCTACAAGAAGAGGATCTAATGGCTAATGTGGGCCTTACTTCATTAGAAATGTCGCTGGGTGGTAAACGCAGAGTTGGCGAGTAGTGAACTACATATAATACAAATTGTAGTTTCACTATATTTTGCAGTAGCTTGCTGGTAGTTCAACTACATCCATATTAGCATAGTGATCCAAGTAGTCCAAGTACTTTTTTTCAAATGGCATCGACAGCACTAGGTAGAGGGAATATTTGCCATCGAGTATTTTGCACACTGGCTACCATGGTACTAATAAGCAGGATTGACTGAAGGTGGAAGACTTCTAACAATGACTGAACCCCTTCTCCAGTGTTACTTTAGTTGCAAACTCCATTCCCCCTGAATCATTTTCGATATCAGTTCTTTTCCCTCTGTATCAAAGCCAACAATGGCAGTTTAATTAGTCCCAGGGCTGGCCAACTCTCCCTATCGATCTGTATCCTTTCTTCCCTCCATCCCTCTCTCTGTCTCTTTCTCCCCAGTATCTTAGTCCGTCTCATCCATCCTGTTACGATACAATAAGCCTGTGAAAACTTGGCCGTCCGATCCACTTTTATGCTGATTTCATCATGCAGTAGCTCGCTCTGCTGCCACATATCAGCTCAGAGCGGGAGAGCGCGGCCACAGAGAGACCAATGGTGAGGGCAACCTATTCTAGCACCGAGACAAATTAACTGCCATTGTTGGCTTTGATACTGAGGAGAAGGGAAATTACGTTGAAAAGGATTCGGGTGGAATGGAGGCTGAAAAGCACAGGAAGAGACAGGAGGAGAGGGAGATGGACAGATGGCTTCTCAGGAAATGCAACTATTTATCTGCCTTGCTAGGGTATAATCTACTTTACTGTGCTATTTATCATGATCCAAATGGTATTTACACTTTCTTCCAGGACATATAACAGCAGCACAACCTTTTTAGATCTCACCCTTTGCTCACATTTATTTAAGAAAGTACGCTACGTCCTTCGGTGACTATTTCTTTTTTATTCAATGTATTTCCAGGAAGACTGTTCCATTAAAGTGATACAACTTTATGCCAATATAAATATGTAACATATAAAAACTTTAAGTCAGAAACCCTTCACTAAACCTCCAAGCTGGGAAAGAAGCACCATCAGTTTGCCATTAGACATTGGGTGGGAGGTTTAAAGACTGAGTGTATGGAGACTTAAATATGGAAAAAAAGACTTGGCCCCCCCTGTGAAAGAACAGACATTTGGTACCCGCATTGATATAAATGGGGTGGAAAAAACATTAGAAACACCGGTCAGTATCAGGTAATATAATTCAACAGCACCACAAACTGCAGCATCTAGAAAGTCCATACAGTGGAACTCCTCGAAAACCGAAAGTCACATCTTAACTGGACGCCAGAGCTTTGGAGGCAATCTGAAGAATGACAAAATCATCCGTTTACATTGCAAGCCATTTTAACCTGACCCGCCGGATGGTTTATTACCAGGACCCATCTGAGGAACAGTCATTGTAAATTGTTGGGAAAAGGTCTGGCTCTTTGAAAAAAATACTTGGTAGGTGATTGGATGAATCCTCTGCTCTTCTTTCAATGAAGAAATACTTAATTTGTAATACAACTACATCCATGCTGACCTCTTAAGGAGACGCCATTGTTGTTTTGAAAGAACAGTCGCCTCTCCGTGTCGTCACACACACACACCTAAACCATGCCCATAGCTCCCAGTAGCGCTACACAGGACTGATTGGTCAAAATCAGTAAGTTCGGACTTACAGTATTACTTGAAGCCTGACAAGATGGATTTTCTTGCAATCCTGCATTTGTTTATTATTTTTTTTGAAAATTTACTTTTTTATTTCTACATTAACACATTTTCGTCATACTTAACTAAAAAAATGCAACCAGCATTTTTTTGTATGTACTTTATTGATGAGAATGCACAATATGACATACAACAATCAAAGAACAAGTATTTTCATTTTTTGTGTGTGTTAAGCAGTTTACGAATCCAGCTGCCGTGCAAGGTAGTAGCTATTTAGGTACAGCCGTGAAAAATAGCGACAGAACAATGGCCACAAAAACAACCGTGGGTAAAATGTACGCAACTTAGTGACAGGCGAACAGACACGTGAAAGAATTGGGCAAAAATGTTTAAAACTGGTGGTACCCATGACAGACATGGTGGTACCACATTAATGGCAGAATAGCCCAATGATACCTTCCATGAAGCTTACATTTAAATGTCTTGGTTTTCTGACAGCCCAATAGACCAGAGTAGTATTGGTAGTAAATCAAGCTGCCCATCAGACAGAAACTCTGTTAGTATTCATTGAAAGGTCCGTGTGGTTTAGCAGTCTGACAGTGAAGGGCAAAGATTATTGAATAACCTTGAGTTCATGGTTTCTGTTAAGGTGGAGAAGATATACAGCTTCAAATAACTAGCTTTAGCTTCTGGTTTTTCATCTACCACACCAAGTCACCTCTAAGCCTCTACAGCTTCCATCAAGGTTCCATCAAGCAAATATAAATCAGGCTTCATAGCACGGTGAAGGTCAGATAGAAATGTCTAAATTCCAAACATACACAGATACAACTCTAAAATGACCTTGAGTCAGTGATGCATTCGTGCGCCAATTGTGAATACTTGGCAGCCACATCCACTTTTAACTTTCTGAATTCAAGTCAGTGGTTCAATACCTGGTTGAAGGCCATATTGACTAATTCATTTTTTCCTCCGTACCACCACAGGTCAACTTTCTTTCTCATATTAACTGAACACTGTAAATATCTCAGAGCGAACTGTGTGCCTCTGTGTGATGTCTAAACAGCCAACTTGTGATATAGAGATGGAAAACCTTTACTTGAAGTGTGACAGTGCGTATCCTGGCGGTTAAGTTAGAATGTTGGCATTTTGGCTGTTTAGCATTGAATACTTTGCAATGCCCTGATCCCCAGCAACTATATATTCTTTAATAAAGAGCACTTGGCTGAAGTGAGTTAAGGAGTCTTGTTTGTTTTCTTTTATTTATTTTTGTCCATCTTCATCTACGGTGCCCTTGCAGTGGGGAAAATGTGATGAAGTGCCATAAAGGGTGACCTTGCAGTGGGGACCATGTGATGAAGTGCCCTATAGGGTGCCCTTACAGTGGAGAAAATGTGATTAAGTCTTAGGCCTAGGGTGTCTTCCAGTGGAGTAAGCACTGTGCCATATACAATATATTTATATACATCTCTTTATGCTAGAAAACTCTGCAAGCTGGTGCCCACCACATGCAGCCGGTGCCCTTTGAGGTCTAGCCTATAGGTAAAGTTTAGACTTTACCATTTTAAGAAAGGCCCACTCATTTACATGTCTTCAACATTAAGTGATTGCTTCCTCATACAAACATAGACAGAGTATCCACACGCTCAACCCAAAACTCCCTATAACCACTCTGCCACCGACACTGGGTCTCATCCCTGACGCGTGAGCAGGACAAATGTGTGGAAAATGGTATTCAAGAACATTATAAAGATGTCAATACATATAATATAGGTCCAAAAAACTGTATTTTGCCTGATTTGAAATATGAATATTAAGTGGACTGCATATCACTCTTCTGTGAACAGCTGAAAACATGGCGAGGAGAAAAGAAAGAGGAGAGATGTTGGTGCTGTTAGGTAGGAACGGATCCAAAGTGTAGTCTGGAACTAGTCTGGAAGGAAATAAGAGCGTTCACCTGCTTTGTGTCAGCTTTGAGTGAGGCTGAAGTGCCATTGTTTGAGTCCTTTTCATTTTACCATTTTCAATGTATTATAAACAATATATGAACATCCAACATCTGTTATCATATATAACCTTTGAGATTGGAGACTTCTGAAGCGCAGATGCAGGTTTGGTATTTTATTGACTTGCTTCTCAATGACTCCGACTAGGTAGATGTAGGTTATGACAATCATATGGAAATGAAAAAATTACCCCTATTGTTACCAGAGCAGATTGCAACCCAAGCACTTTTACTATATGGAAATGAGCAAAGTGTTTCCTAACTATATCAGAGAGTACTGTAGATTGAATACTACAATGCCCTCTCTCTGACCTTATTTGAACACGCTATTTTCTATTGGCTGTGTTTTAGTTGCTGCACCGTCGCTTGTGCCTGGAGCCACTGCAGGGCGAGACGTGATGACAGTAAATTTGATCCCATAAATGAGTCCAAACGATGCTGTCAGTTTTATGGAAACCCAACAGTAGGATGAATGATTAGGTCAAACTTTAGGTGGAATAAATCCACAGTGAGTGCAATTTCCATTACTGCTGCATTACTACCTGTATAGAGGGCTGGATTACTGAGATCATGAGTCTTTTACAGTTTTTGATAGTGTTATGATGATTAAGGGTTTGAACAGCAGACTGCTGTGGAATTTGATGTTATTATTGGCCTACATGTTAAAATGCCAACATTTAATTCACATGGCTTTAAATCTTCAACAAGATTCTCATCCTTACTTGTCATATTTTGCAGTTTGGGCAGAAGCCCCCATTGCCATTATAGTGACATCTGGCCTTTAGTGTATCGCATCTAGAATATTGACACTGAAGGTCTTTGCATGCATGTGCAACATTGTAAGTAGTGTTTAACGTCGTGAAACGGTTTAGGCAACAAAACCACTTCAATGGGGTTAGAAAAAACATCACGGTTTGGCTTAAAATAAGTAAGCTTGTAACGTAATTTAACCTGGGACATAATGGCGTCATATAATGTCGTCAGGAAAAATCATTCAACTTTTGGTTTCACACAGGACAGGGACGCTGGTCACTTAAGTAAAAGTCCTTTGTTCGTTTGGCCAACCTGCTCTTAAAGGGACCTGTCGCTCTTGATTCTACGTATGTTGCTCTGAGCGTCTAATAATAACAGATGTGTATACATCCCGGGGTGCATCAAAAAGACACTAAAGGGTACCTTGCACGTTTGTATTAAGACACTGCCCGAGTGTCAGTATTTGACGCCATGAGAGACCAGGTTGAAGTCTCTGCACCTGTTTTAATAGAGTTGGTCATAGTTGTGGCATTATTTTGCCAACATGAGACACCTGAATCCAGAAATCCGGAGAGCTTCCCCCAAAATTGCATTCGGGGAGGGGACTGCCGATCAATCGTTGTATATTACTTGTGTTATCTTGGAGGCCACTAAATAGAATTTGATGTAATATCAGGGAATCATGCGTATCGCCGTTTAATTACAGCATTCTTTGATTCACACTACGGCTTTTGTTTACCGACTGGCCCAAAGACAGACTGCATCATTAGGGGTTGGCATTTATACGCAGTTGCAGTGATTCACTTGAGTGATTACCATTTTGCATTCGCTCTATTGCTTGAGATTGCCAGAGTGAACTATAAAACTGGTAGCTTATTTGCAGAAAACTAGGACTGTAGAATGAAGATAAGAGGCAGTTTTGCACCACCTGTGACATGGTGTTTTGTGCAGAGTCTGTGTCCATTGCATCCCCACAAAGTCAGCGTCCATGCTTCTGTATTTTCCCTTCTAACAACAGTGAATGAGGCAAGTCGCAGTGAATCATGTTAGGAGCAGTTTCAGAGCTTCCTGCTGTTCTAGAAAACTCAACTTGATTCATACCCATGAATAAAATGTTCGTCTCTCCTTGTTAGACTTCTCTAAATCCTCCCTTTACCCTCTATCACATATATGAACTAAGGGAAGGAAGATGTCCTCACCGTCTGTCTTGTTTCAATTTCAACATAACACGTTATTAACAACTGCGACACAGGCTGCATCAGAGGGAGCTAATGTCTCATCCCAGTGTTATGTAGGCGACCTGATTGGGCATTGACAAACTGATCTAACAGTTCAGTGTCTGATGGTCTTCAAAAAGACAAAGAGAGGAGGAGGTAAAAAACTAAACAGCTGTGCGACACATTCAGGTGATATTTTGTGTTCTAATGATGTGATTACATTTGAACTGGAAGTAGTGTCTTGCATCTTCAAGAATACGATTAAAAAAAGTTTAAAGCTAGGGTTGGTCATCTTGTTGCCATCTCTTTGCCTAGTGAAAGTAGCTAGCGGCACTAGCTCCAAAAGTTGCTAAATCTAATGAGAAAGTCGCCAAGTCGGCAGCACTAACGGCCTGTCTTCTAAGGCCTCGCTCCAAAGCCCAATGTTACCTCAGTGTCTTTAATGTGTTTAGGCCTGCATTTTGTCATATGCAATTTCTTTGTTTGCAAACCATGTACTGTCCCATGCTCAACAGCTAATACCAGTTGAAGCAGTGAGGCTCTGCGGACAGAACATAGACCACAGTGCTGCTGATATTGATATTGACAGTTTAAAGACAAACACACCGAGTTCAAAATTATTCAGGGATTAAAGTTCATATGAAGTTGATGTAGTTGAATAAGGAGACTTTACCAATCCAAAAAAACGATTAGAGTGGTAGTGGGTACAGATGTTTGACACTTAAACATCATACAAGGCATTAACATGCGTCTTGGGTGATCCAATCACAAGTGAACAGCTCTAAGTACGTCATTCACATCTGGCATTAGATCTTCACATGCGGCCATGGGCTCACTTCACTGCTCCATGTGCAAATGAAGATGTACATCATTTCCGTTTGTAAAGACCAAATGCATTGTTGTTTTTAACCAGCGGGAGGCAGCAATGCACTTCCTGCGCCTGGTCTGCCATTAATATATTATATTATATTATGTTATATCCCTATGGACTGTTCAAAATTTTCAGACAACGTGGAAAAAGCCAGCTTCTTTTCCATCAACAGATTCACCAACATCGATGTTGGATGGGCTAGCAGTGTTCACGATGCAAGGGCGCTACGAAACTCCACACGCGAGTGTGACAACCTTTTCTCAGCGGCGAGGCATTGGCTTGTAATGTTTTACCTTCTCATTTGCTTGTCCGGCATTGATTGCAGGGAAATCTAATTATCAACCCCAAGCGTGATTGGTTTTTACTCCCCCCCCATCATGCTCCTGGGAGACCCTGCATACCGTCTCTTGATCTGGCTAATCAATGGATACCCTGACAATGGACAACTAACTAGAGAGCAGAGGCATTCCCAGGATTGAGAGTTGTGCACACGTGACTGTTTATTGTGCTTTTCAAAGGCTGAGATAATTGCTTCTATTGAAGATGTCAGCCTCTCGTTGGGTCTCCACCATTGTCAGAAACCGCCGTCTCTGGTACAAGGTGTTGAGGACAGGAGGATGCCGAATCGAGGAAACCAGACACCCCTCTGTCTCATGAGAGGACATCAGAGCCACAGAATGTTGGACTTGTGCAAGTTACATTTTTCACGAAGAACCGAGCAGAAAACGTAAATTTTAGGCAATTCCTTCCTCTCAATTTGTTTTCGCTTCATGTGGAAAAAAATAGACAGCAGTGCTAAGTAGAGCTGTAAAAATTAATTTTCACTGGGACGTCATGTCTTGTGTCGGTGAAAGAAAACAGACAAATGTATAGAAGTATTATGATAAGTCAACAAGGGAAAAACATTTTTTCACAGGAAACAGAACTACCTCAACTGCCATCACAGTTTTCTCATCCCCCGAATTCAGCAAGCTGGAAAGCTGGTAATGGGGATTGGCAGAAACATGTTGATTCTCCCTCAAATGAAAGTACCCGTGTCAATTTTTCCTTTTACTTTTGCAAGTGTAAAAATAGAAAATGACAGGTACAAGGATGGAGAAAGATTTGAAAGTGACAGAAATAAAGATGGAGCGACATGCAGAACATAAAAGCAGTTTTCCCCGAAGTGAAGGATGTATTACAAGGAGAGGAACAAGTGGGGAAATAAAGAGATGCTTGTTTATCCCATTATTTGTGAAGAGAAAGAATGAGAAAAGAAATAAACGCAGACTTTTTAACATTTATTCGTGTGACCCACTGCAGTCCTTCTCCCGCTGATTTTAAAATGAAATAATTTGGTACGAGTCTCTTTAATTCACATTTCCAAAACCTCATCATATACCTGTGATTCACAGCGGCCTCCTTATTATGAGAACAAAACCACTCCAGCAGACTTCAATGGCAGTCATTCAGAGCGATTCTCGCTCTCGAATAATTTACGTCTTCTTTCTCCTCAATTCCTCTTACAGTCGTGGACGTGTCTCTCTCTCTCACACACACACACACACACACACACATTACATTCATTTTCATTACCGAGAGAGCCCTTCAGTGTGCGGGGAGAGAAAAAAAAAAAAAAAAAAACTTTAAACGGCGATGGCTTTTCAAGTGTCAATCAGCAGAAATAAGGAGGAGGAGGTAGAGGAGGAAGGATGCAAAAAAAGAGAAAAAACAGGGAGGATATAAGTGAGCTTTTTTTGTGTAAATCACCAGAAATGAAGGAAACTGCGAGGATGAGGAGGAGAAAAGACAACATGATGAATCCCTGAGAGAGGCTTATCCAGCCTCAACCAACACAAGATGAAAAAGTGGAAGCGGATGAAGGCCAGTGTTTAGAGTTCTCAGTCATTTAAAAGTGCACTGGATGAAAACCTTCCTGGTGTTTAAGTGTTTGGAAGAGAGGAGGGGGGAGGAGGAGAGACCGGGGGCCAGGTATGAGGAGAGAAATGGCGGCATTAGAGGGTAAATGGGATTTCACTAGAGAAGAAAACATGCTCTAAATAGCACTGTTACCATACATGTTATAATGTTATGCAGGTATGCTGTTCACCATCGCCACCGTTGCTGCAGCGTTTTAAGGGGCCTACACCGTCACTGCGAGGGGTAAAAAAATGATTCACCTGCCTTGAATGTGTTTACACATTAAAGTAGTCGCACGGTCAGTGTGTCTGTTCATCTTTTCTCTCCCTGTTCTTATGAATGCATCATCTATAAGCATATGAGCTGCATGTTCATTATCAAAAGACACACACACACACACACACACACACACACACACACACACACACACACACACACACACACACACACAGAGCGAGCGCCTCCCAGTTCTCGTCTTGTGTCAGTCCAAAAGTCTAAATGTGTTAAAAAAAAGATACATGGAATCATATTCAACAAGTTTTTATCCAACGACATGTTCTGCTTCAATCCATATTTGTTGGCGTTTAGCCTCACAAAAACAACATTACCACAGCGGTCAACAAACATCTGCTCTCCCACTTGCCACACACAGTAAGGGAAGCTCACACCTGTGGTCCATTAATAGACATTCAAAGCTTCATTCAAAAACCCCAATGGTAGCTTTGAATGGGAAACAAAAAGACGTCCGGTACAGCACTAGTGGTTCGGTCCGAGCCATTGTTTGTTACCCACTTACAGAGTCTGGACTGTGTGTGAACACAGTGATTGATGGCAAGAACAAAGAAATAGTGGATCCAGGACAAGTATTTGGGAACTTTGCCAGACGATAAAGGGACATTTGGGAGGAATACTGACATGGTGCACAGGAAAAGCCAACAGAATCTCTTTTGTTCCAGGTTGACAGGACCCTGATGACAATGTTTCATCCATCTTTTATCGAGTCTGCGCTCACTTTCCCTTTTATCTGCTGCCATCAATCTCTCAAGGTCTAACACAAACATAGACTTAATAAAGGTGGTCAATGTCTGCAGCAAAAATAACTGGCACTGCATGGGAAACTCTGCAGGATCTTTAAAACAAGCAATTACATAAGAAAGATGGCAGTTTCTATCTGGGACCCTCCTCAGACTTACCAATGAATTCAAACACTCCTTTATACCCTCTGCCATCCCCCTCTTAAACTCGAGGAGGAAAAGGTAGTTTAACTTATTGGGTTTTTTTTTATCTATTTCATTGAGTCAATACACTGTGTATTTGTTTTGTACTTGGTGTTGTATTCATGCCCCCTGTGTAAAATGTGTGCATCCCAGGTATCTACTGAATTTGAAGGAAGAAAAGATTATTGGTTTAGAATCATAGACTTTAAATAGGCCTGTTTCTCATTATCATTCAAATTAAAAATAACTTGAAATAATATATTATGACAGAGAGAGTTATTCCCGAAGAATGGGTCGGGACCCACAGGTGGGCTGCAGGACATTTCATTTGGGTCGCTAAATAACTTAACAAACGTCTTTTCAATAGTCTCGTATTTAACATTGATATCTGCAGAACACCCTTGATCCACATGAGGGAGTCTGGATGTTTGTATCGTTCTGATAATTGTAGTCTACGTGTAACATTGAATTTAATATGAAAGGCTAGCGTGCATAGCCTGTAAGTAAGGGGGAAAAAATAGTTTACATATATAACATTAGTATATGTTTTCAAAAACACTTGCGTAAAACTAAGTTGTGATTTATAAAACGTTCATCTCTTCAAAATGGGTGCTTTACCTATTCAAGTTAATATATTCCACTAGAATATACAGATGAGACATAAGTGCAATGAGCTGTGGGGGTTTATACATTGTAAATGCACCCGTTAAAAATTAATATTCAGCACTTCACTGCCAGTGACACACAGAGTACGCCATTGGCATGTATGATTAAACTGCAGAGGTCAAAAAGAAATGAAGCCTCAGAAACTTATGGAAATGAACCTTTAAGGCAAGTCTGCTTTATCCCCTGCTTATAGAATATACGTGGAATAATGGAAGTTAGTTATGAGGCAAGACCCTCTCGAGGAAATCTGTGTTCAGGGAAGAAATGACTTATGCTCCTCAAGCAGCCGCTATTATTGTGGTCTACAGGAATAGGAAATTAACTTCTAGTCGTTCTTGTATTAGATGTGAATGTATTTAACTTTCTCTGGCCGTGTGTCCGCTGGCTGCAGGCCTCTGGGGAAAGGCTGCTCTGTGGTCCGAGTCAGCTAAGGGTTAAAACAGGAAGAAGACGTGGGTTTGGGGATCTACATTTATGGAAATGAGCTGAATTTTTCAACCTTCTCAACTGCACTAATGACTTTCAACATGTATTTGGATGTAGGGACTTTTTTTTGTGTCTTAAACCAGACAGATCGTCCATCTGTTAACAGCTTTTTGTCATTTAGACATAGGTGTTTTTTTGGTTTAAACATTCCTCTGGGCTTTATTTTGACGGCACTTTTCTACAAATCTTCATTCAACGGTTTGTTGTTTGAAAAACGGGTGAGATGAAAGATGATAATATCAAGGAAAAGAGGTTTTGTTTCCTTCACAGGCTGCATCACTGATGGATTTTAAAACTTTTTTTTTGCCATTGAAGCCTTAGCTGACTGAGAGCGACCTCCTCACAGCATACAGTGAATCCACTGATGCATTATCATTGTCACAACGCAGTGATTACTGGAACAGGGATGGAACCCAAAGGCAGACAGCCGAGGAGGCAGCAGAATGACTTCAGCGATTTATTGTGGAGATGTGCTCACACAGAGTCCAAATAAAGCAGTAAATGGGCAGCTAACGACGGGTAAAATACAACAAAGCACCACGTGGCAACGATGGCGAAGAGACACAAGAGAAAGGGGAGCACAGAGACTAAATACACAAGGAGGGGAGGGTGGTAACGAGGGACAGGTGACGGCCGGGCCTGATGAGGAACAGGTGAAGCTCATCAGGGCGGGGCAGACAGTCACAGGTGGGAATAATTGCATGTAGTTGGATGAAAAGAAAAAATATATAGTAGGGAAACTTAAAACGAAAATTCAACATATTACATGAGCTGAGTTCTCCTGCTCAGTTGTGCCGACAGTGCCTACATGTACCAGGGTTCATTGCGCGCACGCTACTGAGTTGAGATGTTCACGGAACAGCATTTATTGCACCTGGAACAAAAGATCCCGTGTAGATCATTCGGTTTGCTCCGTTATGCATTGTTTGTATTTTAGTTTGGTGCATCATTAAATAATGAACACAGGTAAAGTTCTGCTGGCTGAGGACAGTAAAGTGAAACTATCCCAGGCACATATGGCCGCTTTCAAACTCATTCAGTTGCTGCAAAAATGTTTCCTGGGCCGTGATCCCGCACTGCAGGTCCATGGCGTCTTAAAACCGCAGGGACTCCAGGAGGATTTGGAAGCCAGTGAAAATCACCACAGAATAAAACTGTCTCCAGAATAATTCCACTACCCGATTTCATTTCCTCACCACCCAACTTTAGGTCCTGTCCCAGCCTGTGAGAGAATAATCTACAGCGTCAATGTATAATTAACTAGAAAGGCCAAAAGATCCATCTGGTTTTCAATTAGACCGTTATCTCCTGAGAATGGGTCTAGCGTTTGACTTCTTTCTATAGAATGGAAGTCAGCGAGGTCAGCGGAATTAATGTCTCCCATGTCGGAACCAATCCCCCGGGAGCATTCATCCTCAGTTATTCACTAGGTTGGATATGACATCTTACTCATGTTGAAGCTGCTCCAGTATAAGTTTTTTTTTTCTGAAAGTCCCTCCTCTGAGTTGGTTGAATTTAGAGTGTATCGTACACAGGCACTGTTTGATGCAGTACAAAAATGTAGTTTACTTCGGAACAGGACGATCGGTTGATTTCTGGCATGTGAGAAATCTTTGGTTAGCTGTCGTCAAATGATCTACACAGAAATGAGCTTGTTTTAATACCACTGGAGCGGTCGTGACTGATCTGCCGTGACATTAATCTGAAACAGACAGACTATGACGTCCGCATATTCCAGCCATCTGCAGCTGCGCTTTTCTTTTTTGTTCATAATAGAATTGCACAAAGTACTGGTGTCTTTGTCTCTTTGTGCCAACGTTGTTTGAATAAACTTTACTGGAATTGTCACCGGACAACACTGACCACAGGTTCCTGGGTTACATTCAGTGTGAGAAGGGCTGTGGTGGCAGAAATGAAAGTGTGTTAAATGCAGGCATGTATACAACTACAACTTATTATGATGTTATTAATGACTTTTGGGAACTGAAACTGATAACTGTAATGCAAAGAAATAGTGGGTAAGAGATTGTGGTTTTAGTTCAAACTTGAGTTTGAACTCGGCCAGATCAGTGAACTGTAAAATCACTGCTGACTGCAACTAAATCCTTTGTTTTGTTAAGACATTGAAGTGTGCGCTTGGCTTCATTAACATCCATGTCAACACCACCTCCACCTGCTCTCTGTCTCTTTCAGAGTGCGTCTGGAGGTCAGTACCAGGAGCTGACTGTGTAATGAGCTGCTGCTTTAACAAATCATCAAAGGACTTCTTTTACAGCTTGTTACTTACGCTACATTAATCAATACTACTGGGATTGTCTATGACATTGCCTTCCTTTGAATGACTGTTGGTGTGAGATGTAGGCTTGACTACACATTGAATGTGTTCATTATAGACACTGAGGTCATGTCCACAGTATCATTTCTTACAATTTGAGGTTTTTAAAACCCTGAGGAGTTTAGTTTCTACTACTACATACAAATTACACACGGTGGGTTTTTAGGCTATATGATATTTTCTAGAGTCACATCTGTAAATATGATTTTTTTTTCAAAGAAAATAATTGGTAATTCAGCACGAGAATTATACTCAATTTTTTTGAAATAGCTTAATGTAGAGTAGGGACACATCAAATTATAATAACTTCACAATATCTCCACAACTCCACAGTTCACAATAACTGAGTAAATATCTTGTGAAGAAAATATACGAAGGTACAGAATTTGAATTCATGAAATCAGTATGTGTGGATGAGTATGCTTGTGCATGTATCTTTGTGGGGACCAATGTGATTTTACCTTCAGAGTGAGGACATTCTTGGAAAGTCCATCCTCAGTTCTTTAAATGCCTATTGGAGGGTTCAGACTTGGTTTTAAGGTTAATGTTTGAATTAGATTTAGGTTGGCGTAAAGCTTGGGGTCAGGCATTAAGCTGTGATGGTCAAAGATAAGGGTAAAGGATTAGGGAACACAATATGTCAACGAGTGTCCTCACAAAGATAAGTGTACAAGGATAGGTGTGTGTGTGTCATTATTCACATCTAAATCAGGTCCACATCTGTTTGGGCCTCCTTAAAAGAACATTAAGGCTCTCTGACCATTCATGAATACACTTTTTAATAACTACAAACTCTATCGAACCCTACACACACACAAACACATCAACGCAATGACAACCGCTATCCCATTTTGTGTGTGAGCTAAAGTAATTGACTTGCAGCGTGTTACTTTTAACAAAATAAATATATCTATTTATTAAGGTTGTAGCTAAATAAATCCATGAGAGAAGTTAATTCCGTGCTGGTTACTTCAGCAGCACACAATGCCTGCCCCTCAGCTAGCAAAGGTCTAAATACAAAAAAAAAAAAAGATTAATCATTTCTGCAGTTTACTTTTGGTTTATCTTATTTGGTTAGAATAGCAGTTAGTCTGAGGCAAATCCCTCGGTTTGTTTAACAAACTAATATGATTACTGCACTCAAGCCGGTGTCCAAAGTCCACATCTGATTCATTATTTCAACATGAACATGGTTATTGCCGTGCTCTTGGAAATGCATCGTCCCAAATTAATCAAATCCAAGCAGCGAGAGTAAAAGTTGAATTCAAAGGAAAATGTATTGAAGGTTAAATCGATGCCATGTGTCCGTCCGTCCCTCCAGCTGCCAGTGTTTCATAATGAACTGTCAACCCATTGGCGAGTTTGATGCCTGTATCGATTCTGATTGGCTTTCATCCCCATGGGTTTGCTTTACAGTAAGAGCTCCTTCTGAATGTCTCTCCCTCTCTGTCTTTGTCATCCGATCGGCCTGTCTCGCCTCGACGCTGCAGGCCGATTGGTCATTTTGGCAGACAGCGGCCTTTGATGTTATGGGAAGTCTTCGTCGCCTCTGGTGGGTGTGTGTATGTGTGTGTGTAATATTACAAAGACCAGGCCCAGCTATTTTAACACATAGTGCTCACTCATCCTTCCTCTATAGCTCCACACATACACACACACACACACACACACACACACACACACACACACACACACACAAAAACACTCATTTCTGAGCTCAGTTTCAGTGCACACACTGGATGACAAATGTGTGTTGTTTTACCCAGGTCTCTCGATCATACACACACAAAGGTCCATGTCCATTTCCATTCTTCATATCTGAGTCATCCCTGAGCCCCCTAATGTGGTGAAGTTAACCCCAGACGTAGTTCAACTGCCTCTTGGGGTTTTATTTGGCACACCAATACAAAGTGATATATGAACATACACACAGTAAAAAAAAAAAAAGAAGAAGAAGTTTCCTATTTACACATCCAGCAGATTAGAAGATAAATCAGGCGGCAACCTCTGGTTCTGAAAAGTGAAGCCACTGTAGAACTGCCTGAAATGGCCATCAGGGGGCGACTCCTCTGGTTGCAAAAACAAGTTTGATTGTGTAGAAGTCTATGAGAAAATGACTCTACTTCTCACTTGACTTATTACCTCAGTAAACATTGTGAACATGAGTTTATGGTCTCAATCTCTAGTTTCAAGTCTTCTTCAACACAGCATGATGTTCATTTAGTAAGTTGTGGTCCATTTAGAGTAAATTAGACCATAACGTAGGGTATGCTTTAGGGCGGGGCTACCTTGTGATTGACAGGTCGCTACCTATGCCTTCTCTCTGTCACTCCTGCGCAGTCCAAATATTGTCACTTCCTGTTCACTGGTTGCAAAAACCAAGATGGTGATGGCGGTCGGCAAACCAGTAGGTGACATCACGACGACTATGTCCACTTCTTATATACAGTCTATGGTTAAAATACTAAATATTCCCTTTTATAGGGAAATATACTAAATCTACAACATAAGCCAATTTACCACAATAGAAATAGAGTAGCAACATTTAGGACCGTATGAAATTCATGAAAGAGGCTATAATACCAGAATTGTTAACCTGTGCCCCATTACATACAAATCTGTGCCTAGTCCAGAATGTTACAGGAATACATAATACCCTATTCATAATTTAGCATAAGAACATTTTGCTACTAGAGTAAAACAAATCTAAACCTCAAACATACATTACATAATAATAGCTTTGAACTTATAAAACGTACTACTTACTTGTACGCTAATGTAAAGTAAACAAAATACCCAATTAAAATATGCCCCAAATAGTAATAAGTACAGAGCATACAACTATGTAATAATAAAGAATGAACAGATGATGCATAAGAAAAGTATCTCTCTCCTCATCCTACCCACTTTCAGCTAGGCTTCAAGGGAAGGGAATGTCTGTACACGGTTTCCCTCCTCACATGGATTCCTCTTGCATACCTTCCACTGACGGGGTTGGACCAGCTGCACAGCACAGCGCTTCAGGGGAAAGTGATGTTGACCCACATAACAATGTAGCAGTCATGCTCCCTCTGGCGTTGTTGGAATATATGATCCAGAAGAACACAGGGGAAAGCCAGCAGATGAGCGGCATTAGAGAGGCTAAGGATGGCATAGCGGGAGAAGAGTTCATGGTGGCTGATGGTAGCACATTTGAACATTCCTTCCATGCTGGCGAGGGACCACAGGTTTACGTTCAAATATTTCCCTTTAAAAAGATGTCCGTTCATTCCGTGAATGAAAGACGCATTCCTCCAAATTTACACAATAAAGTCAAAGTTCACTCGTCATGAGAAATACTGGTAATTACTAATTAACCTGTTGCATGCATACTAGACATGGAAGGTCTAAGAAATGATGCAATCGTTTTTGCATAATGGCAAATGTAGGATCCAGTCCTTTTGAAGCTTCACCCATACTCTGGACCCCAACTTAATGGACCACTGGTGTATCCCTTTTGATGTTAAGATACTACAAATCACTGATGCATATTACAGAAAGTGTTCTGGTATTGTTGTACTCTATAGTGGGGCACTAGCTTACCCAACACTTGAGCTGGCTATTGAAGCAAAATTATAACTTTGCTTGATCATCCAACATGTTTTTCCCGACATTCACAAAAGACATGAATACAGCCTGATTTTCCGTGCATTATTTGTATCATCCTGGTTAAATCTGCACAGTCCACTTCTTTTTCACAGTTGTAAATTAAACATAGGTCACATTTTATTTCCTGTTCCAGTGTGTGTGAATGACATCAGCTGACAGGAAGTAAACATGGACCCAAAGGCAAAAAACATTTATTTTGATCTATATCCTCATCTTGAATTAATCTTGTCTAAATTCCTCAGAGAACATTAATTTAGTTGGTTATGGTCATGGGGACAATTGCTTCCATCAGCTTTTGCAAAAATAGAATGAGCATGTGGTTCAGTTAAGTGAGGTGAAGTTTGTTTTCTCCTGTCTTTACACAGTATTTGATGGTACTACTAGTAAATAACAAAGACTTGGTGTTCATCCCAAGCCTCTTAATTGCATCCCTGTTTCCCTTGGAAAGGAAACCATGCAAGGAGAGAGGAAACGAGGAAATATCTTTTAAGAGAAATGAGACGTCCTTTCCTCTTAAGCGCCGCGTGAAGCGCCGTTTGCTTCTGATGACGGCACACCACAGTTTGCTACCAATTCAAACCATGATCTTTTTCTTAACCTAACCAAGTAGGTTCGTTGCCTTGATCCAAGGAGATTTCTAGCAAAACAGCCTGAATAGCCCACCGCTACATTCACACACAAACAATAGCCTGCCGACATATCTACTAGTAATTACATTTCCATGATTTATTGCAGACCGAAATGAAGTCTATCGATGAAGAGTTCACAAACAAAGCCATCCTTAAAATGAATAAACCAACCCCAGTTTGATTCATATTGACGTAAGTCAGCAATTAAAACATGATTTCAGAAACAAAAGTGATTATGTTAACTACCCGAGACCACATTGATTACTAATCCTTGCATTGCACACAATAAACTCTTTAGGAATATCCTTGCCAACAGAGATATTTGTTTATGCAAATTAACCCTTCAAATTTAATACAGTTCACTCACTGCCATTCAGCGGCTGAATGTAGGACATAATTAAGTGTGTTGCTAAACTACCAGCTGTAACTCATTAAGTTAATGAAAGAAAAAGGTACCAGGCCTATTTCAGTGTCTTGCTGTGTTCTTTGATGGTCAGAAATACCTCATGGCTGACTACAGGCTGGGGCGACAGTCCATGGAGGCCTCCCTTTTGAGGATTCTGCCATCATAAAACACAAGGCTGGTCACATGAGGAGCATTTATTGATTGCTATTTACTGGTTGGCACACGGCTTATCATACAGTGTTGTGTCTCGGGCCTTTACTGTTCCCAAGTCTACAGCCTGCAGACTAGTGCACAGTGGAGTGGAGAAAATTGCAGCTGTTCGTCTGGAGGTCATCAAACTGCCCACCGCTGGAGCACTGAATGAGGCTGACCACACGTTTTCCCAGCCAACATCCCAGTGTTCTCCAGGTGTGTGGCTGCCATGTCCGCATGGCAGCCACACACCTGGAGTTGTGGATGGAATAAACATAAACACAGTTTGTACAGAGTGTAACGTTATATTTCAAAGCATATAGTGACATCAAATAACGGGTACTCACATTTGTGCTGTTTCTCCACCATCTCATTCAAGTGTGCCAGATGTCGATTGGAGGCGGCGGACTAAGTCGGCTTTTTATGCTCCACGACTTCCTTGAAGCCTGCTCTCAAGTAATCGCTCATGGCTCCTCAGAGATCCATCCTCGCTCCTCGCCCCTCAAAGCAGAAATAAAAGCTTTGGGACGGCCGTCAAGATGGCAGAGTGGAATAACTTCCAGGCTCAAGCGAGGAGCAAGGAAACGAACAAATATAGGACTTGGGATGTACCCTTGGTCAACAACAGAAACACAGGCGTCATTAGATGCACATCTTCTCCTTGCTCCACAACTTCCTCTTCCTCTGAGATGTACTTCCTGTAGCTCTTCTCGCTTCATGTTGGTCCATTATTTCAAAGTACTAACTCAACCGGAGCTCTTTTTATTCATCCTGTGTGGCGTGCAAATGATTCTGCTTATTAGTGTTAGCACTTTGAGAGTTGTGTGTTAATTAAGGTCAGGTAGTCGCTGCTAGTTAATTACAGCGAACAGCAGCATTTCCTTAATCAGCTCAGAGTGCAACCCGAGTGTTACACTAAAGGGTTGCGGATGGATCCAAAGACGGTTTAATGTTGAGACTGAAGCAGAGAAAAAAGGAGGTAAAGGTGGAAAAGAAGGATGGGGAAGAAAAGAGCAAGAGAAAAAAAGCAAGACGAATATCAGCATGGCACAGCACCAAACGTCATTGCTATGGGTGTTGCTGTGGATGTTGCTATCGCTGAAACCACGTAGCAGTCATATGAGCTGTTGTGTCATTTGTTTTATTTCATGGAACTGTTCGACGATGTTCTTTTAATAAAAAACTGATTTTAAAGGACACTAGGGAAGATGTATTTCTTGCCACCGCCACAGAGAAGAATGAAAAGAAATGCAGGCATCAACTCACAATTTTAGAGCCGATATTGTGAAACGAATACGTTTTGGTCTGTGGAACAACGTAGCTAATACACATTTTGATGTGAGACTGGGTTGATGGCATCCATGCATAAATCTGTGTGTGTTTGTGTGGATGGGCGTGTATTGCAGATATTGTGAGCACATAAATCTTTAAAAGCTGTCACATTGTGGGGACAAGATGCAAGTCCCCACAACGTAAATTAAGCTTAGGTTAAGGTAAGGTTACAATAAGGATTAGTTTTAGGCAAAAAGTAGAAAGTCATCCCTGTGACATTGTGTCTTGTAAGTGCAAAAGAGAAAGAGACGGACACTGTGTGTGTGTGTTTAAGAGTTCGAGCAGCTGTTTGAAAGGTCAGAGTATCCACAGAGGGAGCGGCTACAAAGAGGGGAGCGGATGAATGGATGATGGGTGGAGGGATGGAGCGGGGCAGATAAAGAGAGGGAGGGACACTTAGATCAGTCAGTGTACAAGTGAAGAAGAGCTGAAAGAGCTTCCATCAAACTACTAAGCATGGATATAATGCATCCATTTTTTTCCCCGAAGATACTGAAATGTGGGGCGATGTGGCACAACTTCATCCCAAGTAGCTTTGTAACCCCCCCCGGGCTTCCTGCTAAACCCCTCGAGTTTGTCACCTCGGGTGTCGACTGCCCTTTCTTAATCCCTCTGAAGGCGGATTACCACTTTGGTAAGGTTGGAGGAGGGTTGTCGGCATTTGCTTTCACCTAAAATTCACATGTGTGCAGGTTGGATATTTTGGGGCATGTACAACGTGTGCGTGGAAGTGTGTTTGCTTGGTGCCTCTTAAGAAAAAACAAAAAAAGTCCAAATAGGATTTCTCATTCTAAACTGGCCATTATCCGGTGTGGTTTCATTCAAGTAAGGTGAGGCCCTGTAATCCCTCCCTGACCTCCACCGGTGAGGTAAACTCCTGACTATAATGCCACCCAGCAGTGTGCAGCGTGTCTGTTCACACCCGCGCATATTCAGAGTTTGTGTGTTCTCCTGTGCAGGGCTAAACTCTAATCCCCGACGTCCCCTTGTGCCGCTGCACATTATGTTAACAGCAGGTGCTCTTAATTATATTTTCCGTGATTACAGGCCCATTTGCAAACCTCTGTCTTGCTCGAGCGTATTAGAGAAATTGCCCCATGAAAAATTAATGAGAGTAATGACATTACATGAGCAGCTCCACTGTGGTCTCCGTGACATAGTGAACACGGTGCGGCACAAAAAGTAGTCATTTATCAGCAGAGGCTGGTGAGTATTAGAATATGTGCACTGTTTTCATCACCTTGTTAGAATTCCAGACAATCCGTGTGTTATCTGTGTTTACAACAGTGGTTTTGTGAGCATCCTCATTGCATGTGTCCATTTCCTTGATTCTGTAATCCTTAACCGAAAAGGCCTTTTTTCACGGTGTTCAACCGTCATTGATTGTATTATTCACACCTGGGCTTTTCCAAATGTGCCAAGTGGAAAAGGAGTCTGTGGGAAATGCCCCTGCTCCCCCATGATAAACCCGCACAGGTGATTTTAATTACTTCGGCTGATTGGACCTCCCTCCGAAGCTGCAGTCACGGCTCCCCGTTTGTTAAACGGAGGAACAGGGGGAGATGAATTCACTTCCAGTCTTTAATCGACCTCCCATGTTTGTTTGTTTTTCTTTTGCATTGAATAATGCCACAAACAAAAAGGGTAGAAGTTGTGCATCGACAGTCGAAAGCAACAAACAAAACAGTCACAGCGACAGTTTGCTATGAATGGAAGTTGTGCATTCATGCAACATAAACACAAATAGTACATATACATAATACACACGCTCAACTTATAGCACATACATGTACATACAGCTTTTAACAGTCAGCAGCAGAATTAATCTCAAGTCGGTGGAATGGGGGGAAATAATAATGTCATAATATTCCATAATGTAACTGAAATAAAGAAGAAATGGTTCGATATGAAAAACATCTCGCCGCATCAAGGCAGTCGATGGCCACTACGGAATGGGGGTTAAATAATACAAGTCGTTTTGCAGTTTGAAATGTTCATATTTATATTGTAGTGTTATACAATAACATCAATAGTCAATTTAAATGAATGGTGATAATATTATATCCAGGCTATATGAATACATTTTGAATTGTATTATGATTCGAATAGCACAATTATGAAGTGAAATTGATTTTGGTTTTTCAAACTAAAAATTGAATTGAATAATAGCAAATGTCTCCTAGAACAAGTCTGGATCACTCGTAAATAGTGTTTGTACCGAAGAGAAAATTCAAAATCCGAGAAAGTTGATGAATGCGACACATTCTCCCAAATCCCTCGTACAAGTCACTTAAGAACCAATGTGTCAGTACGAGTTCTTGCATGAGCCCCATAGTTTCTTAATAATTAACAAGGAAAAGCATATTATTTAGTGAGCGTTTAGAAGGTGCTGGTATGGAGATACTTGAGCTTTGGGAAACAGCCAGGCTAGCTGCTTTCCCTTGCTTCTAGTCTTTATGCTATGCTAAGCTAAGCTAAACGCCCGCTGGCTCTAGCTCCGTAGTTAAAAACCTCGTCACTCCTGTAAAATTTGCCTAAAACGCCTATCCAAAGCGTACCCAAAGTAAACTGACAGCTCTTATTGAACCATTGGGAGTACATGTATGGTTTTAGTCTCTATTGAACGGTAACACTCTGAAGTTTCTTCACAATCAGTCAGAATCACTGTAAGTGCTACTAGCATTGAGCTATGGAGTTTACAACACACTGAAAAAGAAGGTTTTTATTTCCGCCTGGATTTGTTTTGGCCAACAGATGGCAGCAGTTATCTATGGCTGGGACTTATGACCTGGAAAATATACTGGTACGACAGCATGGAGTCATAGTACCTCGTAGAAGTTAAAATTTGATAACAATACGAAAGAAAATTAATATTTTACACATAGTTTACTAGGAGTGCGGCTGCGTAAAAGCGCATTTGGAGGCTCGCTGTCACCACGTCAAAATGCATTTACTACGATAAACTACGTGTCCGAAATTCGAACTATAGTTTATTTATGTCTATGTATGGTTAACTATAAGATATTTAACCATTGTCAACTTTCACAGATTATTGAAAATTCTCATGAACCAGACTTTGCTCTTGATACTCGGTCTCAGGTACTTGATTCACGGTTTTGAATTTCAGTTTTGAAAACTTTCCCAACATGCAATCTGCTGAATATGCATATCCTTGTCTTCGTAATTTCATTGGCTATATGGAGCCTGAGATTCAATGGAATCTGTTGCGATTGGCTCGAGCTTTACTCAAAGAAGTGAGGCGGGCATTGTCTTTCAAAGCGGACTCTCGTTGGCTGTTCCAGAATGTGACCGGGCTATAGAAGCTCCTATTGGGTCAAATGAGGTGTCAATCTAACCGGCGGAATGCAGCCTCCATTTTGTGATGAAAATCTCCGCTCTGTTGACATGAAAAGTGAAATTATGCCCGAAATATGATCGCGAGTTATCATATCTGCTGGCTAATTTGAAATGATGCAACAGCCCCCCGTGGATCTTTATGGACGTACTAATGTGATTTGGACTAAATGTTTTACTGGATTCGATCAAGCACTATTAACTGTTGCATCTCAATGTCCATGAGATTTCCTTTTCTCCAATCCTCTAGAATAGAGGATTAGCCACCTAGCAAGACCGTTTTTGCTGGACTAGCATGCAACGGGAAACGTTATGAATCATAATCGGTGAGTCACGGCGATATTTTATCGGCTATTTTTGGAGTGCTTGTTTGACAGAGACGTTAACTGTACCTGCTGTTGTTATTGTATCTTGAAATGGTTTGCATAAATCGAATTACAAGAACCGTAGCTTTCTAATGAGATATCACATTAATACTCATCGTTACAGAGCAGTTGTGTACATAACACAAATCTACACTTAACACTCTGACGGCCCGCCCGTCACATTTTAGTTCTCCTTAAGTCATTTTAGTTGAGTTACCAGGGCTGAGGAGGGGGCCGCCGCAGGTTGCTGCTGCTGGAGGGACATCTTGGCAGACCTGAGCAAAAGATGGAGCCCCTAAGCAGAGCTCTGTAAATCAGGAAGTGGCCAATCAGAATGTTCCAAGTCACATCATGGGGGTGATTGGGTTTGCTACTTCAGAGATATTGCATATTTCTTCAGACAATAATAGTTTGTTGGTGCTTTTGCTTGAGTTAATTGATGAACATAACGATAGAATGACTGTCCAGTTTTGTTGTATTTGTAGATCTGCAGGTGGTAGTGTTACCCCTTTGTTTCAAAAATGGTCTGATGATCCGTTATAATGGCCTGTGTCCCTCTGGGGTCAGTTTGGTCTGATCAGATCTACTCAGTTCATGTTAAGTGAACATAGACTGAGTTAAGATCAGTTTAGTTGATCTCTTTTATGGTCCGAGAACTTCATTGCATGTTTTGTAAATTGTTTCATTTTGGGGAAAAAAACCAAGGCTCTTTTTAGGAATTGGAGAAGTCATTATATTGTATTTTTGCATTGACAAAATGTTGTGGTTGTGTTTAGAGGCCGACTGTACACCATTCAAATAATAAATGTATTCAATATAAAAAAGGGGATTTTGCACACCGAGGACGTAAATGGGCAATCCTCCTGCTAACATGACGACGTGCAGAAAGTTTAGTAACGTGTTTTCTGGCACTAGAACTCTTCATTTGGGCAGCAAGGCTTTACAGATAGGCTTAGATATTTAAACAGGGTTTTGATTATTAAAGCTGACATGATCAGAGACATTTGGAAATTAACTCGTATACAGGTTTTTACGTAAAATTAAATGTATTATAAAAGTTCCAAAAATTCCACACCCCACAGGTTACATTTTAAGAAAATGAAATACAAGTGTTGATATTATCTTGTGGAACATCATGTAGACTTACACTTCTTCATCCTCAAGTGGAAGCAAGCTTGTTTTGTTGCTTAGACTGATTTGAGAAAAGCTTCCTTCAAACAAGTGCGCATCCAACTGTCTGAGAAGTTCGAGGGAGGGCAGAGACTTTGTAGTGGGTTGGTGGTTTTGCCTGTCCTGGCTCTCTGTCCTTCTCTCCAGCCCCTGCTCACTCCTCAGACCTGCCAGTCCTGGTCACATGACATCCCCTCCCACCTACACACCTGTTCCCACTTTCCTCATCAGACCTGTAGTTTCTCAAAAACACACCTAAAAGATTTTACTCTACTATATTTTTGGAGTTTTACGACAAGTAATTGTTCTTTGTATATAAGAAACATTTCACCAACAAAGACCACGCTTCTTATGATTGCAAATTAGTTTGAAACAACATGACGTACATCACAAAAAACATCATCTTCTGATACTACTGAAAGAGCAGCCCAACACAGCGACATGTCACCGTGCAGGGCTCTCGCCTCTCTCTCTCTCTCTCTCTCAGAGAGAGAGAGAGAGAGAGAGACAGTCGGGGAGAGACAGAGGAGGTACGCGAGAGAGAGTGAGTGAGTCTGCGAGATACGTGACTGTCTCTCCCCGACAGTTCACGCTCACTGTCACGATCAGGACAACCAGGGAACTTATTCTTGCATATGTCACAACTACGTTAGAGGCAAGACCAGTGTCCAGATATAACGATGATCCATAGAAGCCTGTGAGGAGAGAAAGCACAAAGAGTGAGTGAATGAGAGCATAAAAACACTGTCCTAATGTAGGAGGTTAGAGTAAATCCCAACATTTTACAGAGTTAATTATTTTACAACTGTATGATGATAAATACTATATTTCAAAATATCCCTCCTATAAGCAAAGCTCTCTAAGTTGTACTGTACTTAACTCTCAGTAAATAATCAATACTAACAATTTGATATTCAAGGAGGGATTTGGTAATCCTTAAATCATCATGGTGGCACCAAACATACTAAGCCAAATTACGAAAAGTGCTGAAGGACAAAATCTGTTCTGAATCCAATGTTACAGGTCAGATATGCTACTGGTTTACACGACAGGAGTTTGGTATCTTACCTGATATCTTACCTGCCCCCAGGTAGCATTGAAGACTGGCCGACCATCTTTACACAATGCTGACGGCAGCCTGCGGCTTGCCCCACATGCCGACTCCTGTCACCATGCAGAACTCAAGAGCGCGACTGTGTCAGCTCCACAGTTCAAACACTCACTGTCAGCATTGGCTCAGAGAAGCCAGGGCTACTACCTGGGTGTTGAGTGGTTGAAGATACTGAGGTTACTGAGGTTGGCACAAGCCATCTGGCTTCATAAGATGAGACGTCAACATTTTAATTCTGTGATGGAACACACATGTTCCATCCAGCATTCTATTCTATTCTGTTCTATTCTCAAGGGCAGATAATGTCTCCTTTTATGAATTCACTCTTTGCTAGTCCAGTGTTCACTATGTTTTCCATGGCAAAGTTTTCACAAAACTCCACCAATTATGACCCATTAGCAGTAATGATACAACACTGTATATTACAAAAAAGATATTGTTGTCTCTTGCTTTGCAGATTGCAGATATTTTAAATCATACACGCAACAAGTCACAACAAAAGTTGAAGCTGTTGCAAATAACTCCACAAATTATCCTTTTAACATTGTTAAGCGGTCTATGCTTGCAAATTCATATTCAAATGCTAATACTGTATATTGCATCCCTCACACGAGACATGAGAGTGGTGTCGATATTTTTCATCTAACACTTGCCAAGAAAGCAAGTAAGAGCATATGCTAAAATGTCAAGAAGTGTTCACAAACACCACGGGTGATAAAACACGAGACGCTGGTGAGTGGAGGACAAATACAGCAACTTGAAGTGTGTGAAGAAGAAAAATAATAGAATAAACTCCAAATGTCAAGGTACCCCTTTAGGGGAATGTTACTTTATGATCATTTCAACGTCTCATTAATCATAGAACATGTGACATCAGCCCCCATTGTTTTGAGTGAGGAAATGCTAACCATTGCAAACCAGCCAGCGTAGAAACCCTTTTTTCCCAAACAATGTGACAAGTAGCCGATGAAGAAATCAAGCAGAGTGAAATGAAAAATGTCAATTGTCCCTCTCAGGAAAAAAAAAGAAGCTGCTCTGGACTTATTTGATGAACCCATAACTCACATAGTGACATTCTGTGGAGCTGTACAGTTCCACGTATATCCTTTATGGCATTTACAGTCAATCTGGTGACATTTAGGATTTAAGCTTTTCCAAAAGTCTAAACGCTCCTCTCTTGCCTTATGTCACAGTAGAATGACTTACGGTACCTGTCTACAGGGCCATGGCGGTTCGTTTGGAAGCTTTTTTTCTCTTATATCCCGTAAATAGTTCCCCCGAAATGTGTTTCTGAAAACATTTGAGGTGCCATGCAGTTGAGGAATCTGTCTTCATTTTAGTTCGACAACGGTTTTGTTGAAAACATTTTTTTTCTCCAGAGTCACGCTGGACGCCCCTGTTTTGCATAAAGCAGCCATAGCTCTCAACTTTACACGAATGAGGTGCGGCCAACAATCTCGTATGTAGATATGTACCATTATGAGCAAATGCAATGAGATATTTAGCTCATAGGCAAACTTAGAAGTCCAACACTCAGGTAGCATTGGTGGCAGAAGGACAAGCAGTGGGAATGAGGATAGATACCAGTTTACTTAAGCTGGCTTTATTAGAGCATTGTTCAGTTGCATCAGATATGACCCACTGAGGGGCAAGTAGACCTGTAAAAGACTTACAGGAGAATAATTGCACCTTCCCACACAAGTAACTGAGTCATACACTTGCTGCTATCCCTGTCATAGACATAAGCACTTCTGAAAAGGTTATGATATTTCAAATAACTACCTCATACATCAGTGTTGACTTTGATCACATCATACTTTTTCTTACATCCCTCAAGACCTTCTTAGAAATCAGCACTGACCTCACAGCCTCTCTACATCGTTGGGTTCCTGTGTTGGCATGGCTGATAAGCTCTATAAAGAGTTATGTGCGTTGGAATGCAGAATCTATAGGCAACAAGACAAGATTTTGGTATTGGAAGTATTAACCAATCACGTTTGAGCGGGCTTTGGTTGTCTGTGTGGAGAGCAAAAGAGGTGGAACATAAGTATAGCTGAGGTACATGTGTGTCTTTATGTCAATGTCACATTTCCACGCCATCTACTGCCAGCAACACGCTCTGCTCAGCCATGCTTTTCGTCTTGGTCGGTTCCTTCCCTCCTTACTGTAGCCCTTTGAAGAATATTGCATCACTGAACCAGAAAAGTCCTTAATTTTGATGTTGATGTTGAAATACCACACGTTGGACCTTTCAGCGGCCCGAAGACGCTGCAGCTGAATCCACGTGGCCTCTTGATCCGCGGATCATAGTAAGCGAGTGTGAATAATCCTTTACACTGAGGACCGCCGGGCCCTGCAGTCTGCTTTCCCATCACATCAGAGAGCTCTGAATGCTCGGACGACACCGGACTGACAAGTGTTACCGCGGCGCTTGACGTCTGACTCGATGTTTCTTGTCACATCTGAGACGGAGCGGTTCAGAGGTGCCGCATCAAAATGCAGCAGTCACCTGAGGTAAGAAGGCCTTCCGTCGCTTACAGTGGCCGTAAATGCCACCGAACACGGGATGTTAAACGTATGTACTGTATTTGTGTGGGTGTGTGGGGGGGGGGGACTTGTATTGAAGCATTTGTGGAATGTCTGGTGCTAATCTCTCCGTGTTGATTGGTTTCTTGACGTATCCATCGATAAAGTCTCACTGATTTCCATGCTAATCCACATGTTCACACACACACACACACACACACACAGGTTCACCTGTAGATTGATCTGGTTGATAAAAAAACACAGTTTAAACTGCTGATTAGACCCTCACCGGTCCGATACACGCACACAGCCGTCCCATCTCTATCACGTTATCACCCAGAGACAATAGGTGTCTCCCGGTTGCCATGGCAACAGACGGGTGATAATTCATATATAAAGGTTATCGCCTTTCCTCCTCTCCTTCTACCTCATTCATTGTCATTCCCTTTCATCTCTCGTGTCAGCTTCTTTAATCTCCGACTCCCGCTTTCTTCTTTATCATCTTATTAACTCTTCGGGTCTCGTCTTCTTTTCTTCCTCCCTCTTCTCATTTCCTTATCCTCCACTTCTACTCATCTTCTTTCGCCCCCTTCTGTGTCCCCCTTGTAATTATCATCTTCCTCTCCCCACACCATATCCTTTTGTTTCCCTCGTCCTCTCCTCCTCTCTTCCTCCTCTCCTCTCGGTATATCAGCATTTACCCGTAGTTTTTCCCATTCCACATCCTGTCACCTCGCATTTACCTCAGAGTTTCTACCGGGCGTCCCTGTGGGTTATTTATGTGCACTCGTCTCTATATGTGTTTGCTCTTTCCTCCTGCCACCACATGCTCAAGTAGCAGCAAAGGGCTCGGGCATTAATATTCGGGCCCTCCGGCCATTTGGTGCCGGAGATATTTGGTGGAGTATTGTTTTTAAAATTTCCTTTCTATCTGTATTTGTTTATTCTTTCGGTGATGGGATTGAACAGAAATTCATCCAGCGGTAATATTTACGCCCCGAGGCGTTTTTTTAAGTCCAGATATTGGTGGGATATTATGCTCTCTTCTCTTTGTTTGGGACATTGCTCATCTGGCATCCTGCCCTCTGGCCCTTGTATAATCAAATAACAGGCGATAGCAAATATAGCCTCTCTTGTAGGCAGTTGCTGCTGCTTCACTAGCCTTTCCGGCCCTGTGTTTATGTATGCTCTTATGTTTTACACAACTTGGGTTTGTGTTGTTGATTTTTGCTGCTGTCATTATGCAGTTATGTGTGGTCCTGTGGATGGATACTGGACTTTTCAGACACATATTACCCACTCAGTGTCACCCACCTCTGATATGACGACGGTTTGTAGCTATATTTGATATCAGATGATCCAGTGTCGAGTGGGAGTGAAGACTCAGAAAGTCTGAAACACCTACAATGAAAGCCAATGAGCATGACTCAGGCTTTTTATTTTAGTTCACAGACACTTATAACTGTCATGTACATACATGAAATCTGATGTGTGCACTAACCCATCCTTAGCACTAGGGTAAAGCGCCCAGGAGCAACTTTCTTGCTCTAGGATGCTTTGACATACGGACAGGAGATGCCGGGGATCGAACCGCCAACCATGTGGTAAAGAGACGACTTGTAAAACACATTTCAGCCAAAATAAGGACCAAATAATGCTGGCACGCGTTTGACCTCACCCCGCGTCACTCACGGCCGTGGTTCGGTTTGGAGATCGGTGTGCTTTAAACGGCAAAAATGATGAGGCCAAAAACACTGACATAAGAAGTTTGGCTATGGGGGCAATGAAAATGAGAAATGAGATTCCTAGACTTTACTCTTGTTGCCAGAGAAGCGAGACGGTTTGAAATAAAGTCCTGTTCTCTTTTCCACAGTGTCTCATCGATTTTGATTATACTTGTGTCTGTGTGTGGGAGCGTGTATGGTAATTCTCTTATCGCTCCGCAACATGATGTAGTTTTATTTGTGGGGTTTGGCATCTGTAAAGCTGGGCTTTGTGATTTTGCTCGGTGGAGAAATTAGTGTTTGTATTCATTGATATCTGGCGTTGACATCGATCATTTTTCTTCGTCTGTATGTGAGGACATTTTGAAGTTTCGGAGCTAAGTTTATTTAGTGTCAAGCCCCGACTCTTTTTTGTTATGTGTGGAAACGTGTAACGTTTCATGGCATATACAACATAACCATGTGCAAAACGAGCGTAGGGATTCCAAAGGCAGGAGGGGCAGGATGGATAATGATGTTGCATCCCTGAGAGAGGATGGCAACGAAACGAAGAAAGAACTATTTGCGGCTCCGGCCCTCTCCAGAAGAGCATCCGACTTCTCCCTTTTCAACAAATTTGATCAAAATCAATCATTTACCGCCGTCTCCCCATTTCACATCCGCCAGCAGCCCAATTCCCACTCCGGATTATTCATCTGCCTGTGGCCTATGTTCGCCGCCCACTTGTCGTCATCTTCCAAGCTCCGCTGGCGGATCCCGTGATTGCCTCTCCAGCGGTTCCAGCTCGCGATCACGTTCTTCCCAGTTGTGGGTGGCCCTGATGTTATCTCTGCAGCTGCTGAGAAAGAGCCACTGAGGACAAACCCGGCATTAAACCTTCAATGGAGGGGAGAGCACACTTCACCAACGATTCAATTTAATGTTGTGCTGCTCGCTCTCTCGGTCCTATTTCATTTGAATCATTCGCACGCGCGCTGATTCATTGATTATATCACGTAGTCACATTTCAGTCAAATGTTCACTCTGTAATAGTGAAGGTGGCCTACTTATGGCCTGATTGAAACCTAATGAAATCTTTTAATGAGCACCCTCTGGAGGGCGACTCTGAACTCTGTGTGTGTGTGTATAACTGCCAACATGCTTGTTTGGGCATGCTGCAAGCACTGAAGTTATGGGCAGCTGAGAGCATATGTGTGCATATATGTGCCTCTGAGTGTGTATGTGTGTGTGTGTGTGTGTGTGTGTGTGTGTGTGTGTGTCGTTATATAGGCATCCAGTTTTTTCTAAAACTGTCACCGAGACCTGGAAGTCAGTGCCGGGAGAACGCAACACGCCCGAGACAGGATTAGCTGAACTTCAAGCGAACAAGCCCAGAATAATTACAATGTGACTTCTTCCCTCTCTTCCCACTCCTCTGCTTATCATGCAGCTCTCGTCTAAAATGTTTTCCTCTCCTTCTCTCATCCCGCCTCCCCCTCCCACCCAACCCTCTGTCCTGCTTTCCTGCATGTAATTTTAGTTTTTTAAAATGTTTTCTCTGTCTCCTCTTCCCTGTGGAGAGCAAGAGCACATAAGTAAGTAAAGGAGCTCTTATCCTTGCGCCGACGAGTAGATAAGAATAGGAATTACAGAGGCATTCACCAGAGGGAGAGATGGAGGGTGGGAGTGGCAGGAGAGGGATTTAGTGACCCAGACGGAGGAGTGTGGGTGTGTGTTAGAAAAAGGAGGAGAGGAAAGGGGGGAGAAGGCGAGAGGAGAGGGAGAACGTCGGAGGAGGAAACACAGAGCTGCACACAAAGAAATGGACATGCAAGCTGTGCTGTGCCTCTTTGGGCTTGATGGTGAATTTACTATGGGGGGGGGCATTCGGGACGCTTGAAATTTACAGAAGCGTGTCTGATAACACGGAATTTCTTAGATGGTTCATGCGAGGTCGGGGCCAATCCTTTCTCTCTCAAGGCCTATCTAGACGCTGTGCACAGGATGGGATCCCTCGCGCAATAACAAGGAACCGTTTCTGCCAAGCTACTTTCGAAAGGCAAGATGTTACAAATTACTAGTTACTTTCATTTGACAGTTACTTCGCTTTGTCACTGTATGCGTAGATTAACGTGTATCTGATTACACATCTTGTCCGTTACTTTGACTAAAATAACCAAAGAAGTACGGCCAGGCGTAGAGTACGTTTGGCGGTAAGCATTTCAAGTCAATGTACGGCTGAAGTTGCAGTTTGGGCAGAAATAAATGCTGCAGTTCTAAGACGAAAACACAGACAACTCCCAGACTGGACCAAGCCATGGCAGCAACCTATCAATCACAAGGTAGCCGCGCACTGAAGCATACCCTGATTTACTCTAAATGGATAATAATTTACTAAAGAACATCATGCTGTATTGAAGACTTGAGACTAGCAATTGAGAAGTAGGGTTATTTTCTCATAGACTGTTATTCAATCAGACTTCTTTTTGCAACCAGAGGAGTCTTTCCCCCCCGATGGCCATTAACTATTGGCTTCACTTTTCAGAACTGGATATTGCCGTATGTTTATAAAGCAGGGAATGGTGCACTTGGAGAGCAAGCTAGTGTGTCTTGTTAATATTTTATATGTGTGCTGGGGCTGAGCATGGCGAGCCAACTGTATGACTGACCATTATATATATTCTGTTCCTGTCCAGACAATGAATGGCAGCACAGAAATAGAAGCAAGCCTCCCATCCATCAATCATCCACACAACTCAACACAAAATGCCAGCATTGGAGCCGGAGACACCAACAGACTTAACAAACTGGTTAAGAAGGCCGGCTCCATCATTGGCTGCAAACAAGACAATCTGGAAGAGGTGGTGGAGAGGAGGACACTGAAGAAATTATTATCCATATTGGATAACCCGGACCACCCTCTCCACCACCTACTGCAGGGGCAGCGGAGCACTTTCTCCAACAGACTGATCCAGCTCCGCTGTCACAAGGACAGATACAGGAGAACATTCCTTCCCTCTGCAATAACACTTTACAATAGATCACCATATGGCCAAATCATCCTCCACATAATTACACACTGCTACACTGTTGTTTGCTGGGGTTGACTTTTGCACTACTGTTTTTTACCTACTTAGTTAATTTAACACTATTCTATTTCATTGTATATACTGTGCATTTTTGTTTTATCTTATATATTCTATATTCTGATATTTAATTTGTCCTACTCTGTTATTCTATTGTGCATTTTTTAATACTTAATATTTTTGGTTACTCTGCTACTTTGCTTCTTGGTGTGTCTTGCTGCTGTAACATACAAATTTCCCCCTGGGGATGACTAAAGTACCTATCTATCTATCTATCTATCTTAACTAGCCAGTTACAGGGGTGTATGGTTCATGACAGCTACACTATGGGATACCATTGGGATGATTAAAGTGTTCACCCGATATGCAATTTAAATGGGCGAGCCGGCGCTGCAATAAAAAACACAGGCCAGTTTAAATAATATATAATTACATCCTTGAGTTTGTCGGTAGATCTCCACCAGGTGTGTCTGCAGCGACCACTGCTGTAATGTTTGATCGAATAAATGCAAACCACAATTGTCGAAACCCCATCTAGACCACAACGTTAGCACGTCGTCTCACACAACAGATACACTGTGGTTTTAATCAGCAGATGTCTGCAACGATGCATACAAACTGGGGTCAGTAGAGTAAACGGAGTGTATGAACACCTGCAACTGTAAAACCAAGTCTCTGATGTAAGTGCCGTTTAATGTCACGTAAATACCCTCGCTATTGATATCTCCACATGTCCCATTCTTTATCTCTGAGCACTAAGGAAACCAGATAACACACACACACACAAGTGAATCTGTATTGTTCCGTGGGTTCAGTATGCCGGCAGATTGTCGATTAGACCCGTTTTATGTTGCTCCGGGTAGTATCTTGGAGATGGTGTGTAGATTGCTGGCAGCCTAATGCCCGGGGCTATCTGAGCTGATCTGCCGCGTTTTACCGCTGGAGGAGACAATCCCAGGTCACATAACTGATGCGCTGCTCAACAGATTACATCTATCGTGACCTGGGTGCAGCAGCCTGCATGCTTAGACGAGGCCATGTGTCACTGATGACCCGAATGAACACTGGCTGATCTGGAGTCCACCGGTGCGGGAGGAGAGTTTTTAGAGCTAGAAAGACATAAAGATAGAGTTAGTGCCTATTTCTTGTCCTTGCAGTGCCTTCTACAAACAGCTATAGCTGTAATATAGAGTTGTACTCGGTCTCAGCCACACTGGTATTAAACTTTAAGCGTGTGTGTGTGTGTGTGTGTGTGTGTGTGACTCGACTTCTCTGCAGCAATAAAAAATAGAGTAGAGTTCTCTGCCGAGCGCCTCAATATTGTATCAGCTATGTTATCATCTATCTCCCTTTTCTCTGTTCTTCTCCCCACTGTCCCACTGTTGATATTGATGTTGTTGATGCTGAGGACCGTATTAGAGGCAATGTCAACACCAATCTCACACAGCAATCTCAAAGTGTCTCAGCTCAACTGTACTGTGAAGAAACTAGAGATGTGTGTTCTGCATTTTGCCAGTCAAGAGACCAAACTATATCAGTTAAGTGTCCTACTCACCGTCCCACATTGTAAAACCTCATGTTTATAAGCCGTGTGTGTGTGTGTGTGTGTGTAGTTCGTGCTGTATGCTTTCAGTACAAACGGCCCAGTGCACCGGGAATCAAATGTCAAGCTGCATACCGCTGAGCTACAGAGCTGTGAGTGTAACGATGTAGCTCTTGCATACGGTGTCTGTGTGTATTAATGCATCGGAATACACACACTCTCTAAATGTAGGTTAACTGTATTTGCTCCCTGCCGGATTTTACTTGTGAATAAATCAAATGGGCGCAATGAGCTGATGTGATAGCCTAAGGAAAATAGGCCTCCTGCGCACACACACACACACACACACACACACACACACTCACAGACACACATGTACCAGCATCATAATCCTGTAAACGTTGGCGGTCTAATTGTGGTTGCATGTAAGGTCAAACAAGGTGCTGCAGCACTCTAGCAAAAAAAAAAAGAAGATCTATACCAAGGGCTGTGTTGGTGTGGCCCAACCATGTGACTGAAGAGTGAGCCAGGGTCGACCCGAATCCATAACTTACTTGAAACAATGGACAGGAACACAAGGAAGCTGCTGGACGTCAAATATGGGCACGCAACACAAATCAAAGGAGGACACATGTTGGTGAATATCATCAGCAATAACCTTCTCCTCCATATCAAGTGGTAAGAAGAAGATTAGTGCAACGCCACAAGGTACCGGTTCTTACACACATTCGATTGTGCAGTGTAGTTCACTGCCAGGAACGATGACTACACTTCAGCGAAATCTGAGGCAAGTTCAACTTTTTTTTTTTTGCAGGATGAACCTGCATTTTTATGTATTTTTTGTTGCCAGAGCCCTCTGCAGTGGCAACTATGCTGCACCAACACACAATGACATGAGGAGATTTGTTTTGCTGCAATGCTGTTTTCGGGTTCGGATGTGATGTTAAAGGCCCCCGAAAGTGTATTTCCTCACTCAGCTTCTTACTATGAGTATGGCCGTCATACATACACTACTACATACTACGTCGAAAAATACTTATTGTCTATTGGTGTGATGTACACGCACGGAAATTGTCTTCTTTTTTCGGGGCAGTGAAACGATAATCGAATGCACATTAACTGACAACAACGGCTCAACTTGAGGGTCTCTCCGACGGTTAGTTTGACTGATCGACTTTCAGGGGGCCGCCCTAGGTTGTACAAATTGTTCTCCAGTGCATCATTTTCTAAATCCATAAAACCTGAAAGAATGATTTTTCAGTATCAACATGCAGAATGGCATAATGCATCTGTGTGTGGGAGCATAACCAGTGTCTTCCATGCAAAGCATACACTAGGCCTATTAACATTAACATCTGGTGTGCAGCGAATGACATATTTGTGCCCTCTAATTTAATAAATGTCTTTACTGAAGCTCAAATAACCTCAATCCAAGTGAAACATCATTGAGGTCAACATAATTAGAGGGCTACACATTTACAGTGAGAGGAGAGATGTAATCAAATGTGTTCCTGTCTGATTATATCATATTTGTTGTGTGTGTTTCATTTATGGAGGCCAGATTTCAATTCACACACATATGTTGGGTGGTGCAGATACTTGCATGTAAGTGATTCTGTGCATCTACTGTATACATGTGCATGCTTTCTAATGGAGACTTAGGCTTGCAACAATGAAACTGGATCTTCCATGCGATACACAGGCTTTAGTCATGTGGAATCTATAACATGATGCTGGAGATTTGAATTAGAAATCACTAAAAACAATGGAAGAGTTACAACAAGTGAAAAAGCAAGAGAGGACACCCTTCAGACAGTTTTGTTTGGACAGTGTATTTCTCCCCAGTCAGTGTGTGTTGCTCATTTAACACTGTGTTAATGCACCACCCCTCAGCAGTCCCACTCGCTAACTGACTTCTAATTCATGCATGATTTCCACCAAGTCGTGGTGGTTACGCAACAAAACCCCGGTGTATGTATGAGTTGCATCTCATGAGGACATCTGTGGTGTATTGAATTATTCAAAAGTCTGTTATTTTTTGTCTATTTGTGCTTTAGGATTAAATAATTTATTTTGTCTAAATGTATTCATGTTATTGGGTTTTTCAATGCTGCTCTATGGATTCTTTATGTTTCTACTTTGGTTGCCAGTAATGTTGTCCGGTGGCCCCGACTTTGCACCTGCTGTGAAAATCAATACAGTACACTTGGTCAGAGTGTGTACTGCTGTCACTGGGAAGATGGAGAACCAGTAGAGTATAGGGCGGTGGAGCAGACACACAGAATGAGCCGAGGCCTCAGGCGATGTTTGAGTTTGCGTCTCCCGGGTCTGTTTCCTGTCTCCCCGCTGCCCACTTCCTGCCTGTCCATCACAGAGTGGCTGGGATTGGCTATGACACATGGCCTCCACGTAGACACGGAGGGGTCACAATCACTGGGACTTTCGCTCTTTGTTTGCGGGACACATTTTGAGCCTGGAGGCATGCGTGTTATCCATCAAACAGCGCTTTACTGTGTCATCGGCGAAGTGCGCTTTTCTCCTTTTTTTTTACGAATGAAATAAAGAAAGTCACGAGCAAAGATTTTGTGAGAGCGATTCATTATGTTGAGTTCAGGTGATCAGAATAGGTCAAGTATCGCATTACATCTCTTTGCCTCTAAAGATGCAGACCTCCACCCCTCACCTCCTCTGGTATACAAGCATCTACTGGACCAGTTGCTCCTGCTGCTGTGCTGGCCTGGGGTCCTTCATTTCCTCAGAGGTTGATTAATGACTCCTATCACACTCATTTTAGGAGAAATTACCGCCCCAAATAATTTGCAATCAGCCACTGTCTGTACGTTTTCCTGCAGATTGCGAGTGTGAAAGGCATGGTAGAAAATAGCTACATGTGTTTCTGGCTCAGAAAGTTCAGACACAAAAAAAACTGTCTCCCCTCAAGGAGCTATTCATCTCATGTCCTGCAGCTAGCCACCATACCACATGGGCTTCATCAAACGTTTCATTATCAGGACATCTTATCCATGTTGATTTCAAAATTGAGCTTGACTGTTAATTCTTGACTTTAAATCAGGGGAAGGAACATATTTGATCAGTTGAATGTTCTTAAAGGTACAGTACAAAATGATTAGCTGAGATTTCGATGATCAGATCAAAACCACTCACCTTTCTGTATGGTAAGTATAGCGTATGAGCAGTCGGTTAGTCTGGGGGTTTTGTCGTCACCGCGAGTTTGCCAGGCAACCAGCAGAGACTCCAGAAGGTTACTGCACCCAGGGGTTCAACAAACAGGTCATAAAATGTTTATTAGTAAGATTTAGAGGTGAATTTTGGTAACTTGGGATTCAGTCGGGCTAGCTGTTTCTACCCCTTTCCAGTTGGTGCTAAATACCAGGATGCTAACTGGCTCACCATATCCAGAGCCAAGAGTGGTGTCAATATTCTCACGTAACTCTTGGCAATACGTGTTCGACTATTCATTTCAGCCACAATGAAAGCATCCGCGTTGTAATAAAATTGACATCTTCTCACTTTTCCCATGAGGGTTAACTTCTGATCATGTTTCATTTTTGTTTAAATAGTCATTGCCACGTGTGAGTCTGATCAATATGTCCAGTATTTTGTATTAATGAGTTATTGTTACTGTTGTTGAGAACCCTGCATGACTTCATGCTATTGTTGTTGTTACTGTTTGGTCCCTGTCACCTATGGAGAAATGGTCGTCTTGAGTAGTAAAGGCTTGAATCATTATTAAAACAAGATCCGCTATTTCGGAGCCGGTGCTGAAAAGCACAGTAGCGTTGGGATTGTAATGGACCTGGACTACGGCGCTAAAGTGCTTTGACTAAGTGCTCCATCTGTCTCACTGTATCTAACACAGGTATAACTGTGCTGCCCAAAATAGAACCAAAGAACAAACGGACATTGACAGAAGCTCTCAAACTCTCATCTTTCCCTCCACACAAACACTGATGCATCTACTGATGAAGACAATGGAAAGGCAATCGCTGTAAATGTGCTCTAACTGCAGATCAATTGACCCGCAGTACAGTGGGAAATGCGCTGCAATCAAAAAGCCCGTATGAAACTGGATTTTAAGGGGGATTGTGAAGGTAAACATTCATTTGAGATTCAGCTTGTCAGCCACTTAATGTGCTCTAAAAGTTCAAAAACTACTGAGTGTGAGTGCCAAACAAATTACCGGCTTCAATCCAAAAAATGTCAGTGTCGGCATTTTCTTTGGCAAGACAGAGGGAGAGAACTGGAAGATTACATGCTATTTTATGTTTTGGGAAAACGCTGTCACCCAACAGCCCCTTGCGAGCTTTAGACTTGTTTTATTCAAGTGGTTTTATTAAAGCACTATCTGCTACTTCCACAGGTAGTAATTTGTAAAGTTATCTGGCAGCAGTGATTCATCTCACAGCACACTGCAGTCTTTCATTTCACCACCAAAATGGAAAATTAGAAGGGGCATCATTTTCAGGTTCATACATGTATTTGGGGTTTCTACCAGAACATGTCCACATCATTTAATGTTCAAAAAACACCAAAAAAGGTCCAGTATCCGGATACAACCGGTGTGCATTTCACCGTCGACTGAGCGTTTTGATACTTTCACAGTATTTGTACAGCAGCTAGACCTGCTTCATAACAGACATTATCACGGACCTTTAATTTTAAATGTATAAGTCGCTGTTATTTGTCTGAAGAAACACTCCAGGTCATTAAACTACTGCAATCAGACAGAATATCTGATATAACAGCCTCAGACCTTCCTGTGCACAGAAATGTTTTTTTCTCCAGGGAGTGTGATGTCACAAAGTGCTGTGGCATTTATCAGACAGCCCTCCTGCACACTTCACGGTGATGTCACAGGTGATCGAATACCGTCTGTGTGGGTTCAGTGCTCATGGCCCAGCGGGGACATTGGAACTGGTCCATAGAGCTTATTGCCAGCAATGCACGCAACCTGGGAGGAAGCTCTGCCGCCTTATGTGACCGGCCGGTTAAACAATAGCTGTGCTCCAGTCGTTTATTGTCTGTATTAAACATAAGCAGCGTGATGTCAACTAACCTTTACGAACACGAATCGGGGAGGTACACAGTTGCTGGATGAAATCCCATTTCTGGCTGACATTTAAAGGACATCATCGCTCAGAAGCAACAGGTCATATTTTAGGGTGCACCTTGAAAATGTTGACGCCGTATGACGTAGGTAAGAACTTGACTGATGCCACGAGAGCCGACACAAAGCTGATGGCGACTACACACACACACTCCTCTCTTTCTCCAGTCGCCAGACAGCGTTATCA
>NW_022280066.1:2988119-3063530 GCF_004355925.1 Anarrhichthys ocellatus | reverse complement strand
TGTGTGTGTGTGTGTGTGTGTGTGGTGGTTAAACCAAACCCATCTTACAAAGAGACGCAGTGATTTCTTAATGAGAGAGTGTTGAAACTGTTGTGACCTTTACAAGTAAGAAAGTGGGAAGAGGAGAAAGACGAGGGAACAGTTAATGTGTGAGTTTTCATGTAGTGAAGTGAGTCCCTCTGGGTTTGAAGCACTGAAAGACGTTTCAGAAATGTTGGCCGTCGGTGAAAACCTCAACCTCGAAATGTCGGTGAAACCTCAACGTGTATTCTTGAGATTTAACCAAATACACGATTGTCAACAGATATTACACTATATAGAGCAATTTAATAAAATCTTGTTTTGACTGACCTAAAGTGGTTTAACCTCTCTCCTCGCTGTAGTGATGTAGAAGTGTACTCAATGGTGTGTCAGTGCACCGTGACATCACTGCTGGGTGTGGTTACAGGTGCAACAAGGCAAGAGGAAAGTAGCAGTCTGCGTACCATTTACTGGAATTAATTCAACTTCTGTCTGCTAATATCAGACAAATTACAGTTTCACAATCTCTTTTAGAAATCAATATTTCTGAATATCAAGAAAACACATGCAAATAGACAAAACAAAAGAAAATAAATACATCTTCACTAACATGACAATACATATGCAGCATTTAGGCTACCAAAACAAAACAGAAAACACCGGCAACTTGAGTCGTCCTCCTTTTCAAAATGTATGTTATTGTGATTATACGATTCAGATAGTATCGCAGATTTCCCCCAGCATTTCTCACACTCAGCACTGTACCTGAATGCATCCTCTGTAGCCGCAGACGGAGCACTGGAGCTGCTGCTCTACTAGCGTGCTGCTCACACACACACTACGCCTCCTGTCTAGATGCGCTGTTAGCTTCCTAATTTAACTTGATAAATTACAGACAATTTAGAATCCAGCGTGAGGTACAGGCTTTGTAAGGGAAGTATAGCAAGAAAACAAAGTCTGTATCACTAAATTGTTTATTGCTGGCAGCAGTTCAGTTTTTGCTTCATTCTTTTAGTTGTAGCAGTCTGCCTGTTTTGCTTAATTCTGTACATTTTTGTATGCTTTTTTGATCTAAAGTGATGACTATCTATCAAGCCTTGGTTTTAGTTTATAAATCTGGTTTACTAAGTGCACAACGTTTTTGCATGAGTCGTAGTTTGACTGTACTGCTTTGTATTGTTTGGTGTCAGCTGATTAGACATACACGACCAACGCCATTGCCAACACAAACACGCTGTTGTCTGAGCAGTGTTTTTTAGATGGCGATGTGTTTGAAATGAAACCCGTAGGGACTAGGGTGCTTCTTGGATGGCTGCAGACAGCTTGTTAGATCTGAGCTTATGAAACTACTACTGCTGAAACAAACTCATGTCCGCAGGGAACACAAGTAAACTCGGAACCTAAAAATCCCCACAAAATAAAAAATAAAAATGTTTCCTGTTCTCTCAGTTCTGCAGGAAATAAATAGACATCATGCTACTTGTACTGTGAAACAAACCACAAGTTACTTACTTTTTGTCTCACAATAAAGTACTTTTGTTCAGAATTACTACAAGAGAATGACTGGTTTGATCAAGTATCAAAGAGCTACTTTGTGCTCTTTGCTGCAGAACATGGAAGAGAAAATCTGCATCACATCATAGATTTTGTTCATTCATTTTGCTTCTAATGAAAATGTTGAGAATCACTTCAATGGAAGTGGTGAAAATTGAGTGCTTGGTTGGAACAAATCAATAAGCCACGTACAAAGCTATTACAGAGCACAGTGATAGGCTTTGACACTAATGCAGGATAATTAACACACTTCCAAGGTTTTCCTGAGGCAGCATTGCAAGCTTGAAATGAGTCCTTTGCATGTTGTACACAAGTGTATCACGGTGTTCTAATTATATACACCCTATTGATTCGCACAAACCAAGCAATTAATCAATTTTCACCCCGCGCACTGAAGCAGCTTCCAACGTTTTAGCTCTATTTTTTCAGCACTGTTCTCAGGTCAATAGTCAAATGTATTACCTGACAGTAACAAATGATGTACTATGAGTTGCTTACGCTGCTTCTTTGTCCATAAATATCACATCACCACAGTAGAAGGCGATCATATATTTTGCCAAAGTCAGGTTTAAATTTAACATTATTCAGCTGCTGCACTTATTTTGAGTCACTATGAATAACTATACTCGAAATGGCCCCGTCCTGCTGACAACGCATTATGTTTTGGCGGGCACGAAATTTGTTTCGTCAGCACGAAAACGATGCAAATAGAAAGTCAATTAGGATCCTTTTTTTGGTGTGCACACAACTTATTATTATTATTATTATTAAGGCATCCACGTGACTATGTGATGGACAGAGCTAGTGGCGCAGTCTGAGATCGCGATCATGTGTCATCAAACACATACATGGGTTTTTTTGCCTTAGAAACTATATTTTATATTTTTTTTTATATTTTTTGTATATCCAGGAGATTACCGAGTCCAAAGAACCGCTACAATAATGTCATTTTGCCTTAATAAACAACACCAGACCTGACAGTGCTGCTCCCTGACTTAAAAAGAGGACAAGGGATTTCATTTTCCACTGACAGGAAAAGAAGATTCAATTTGTATGAAAAGCATTGTACAGTCATCTTGTTTAAAAGTGGGGCAGAGAAAATAATCACATTAGATGAACCCTGTTTCTTTTGTCTCATTCCACAGAATAGAATAGAGATTTCCAGTGTGCCATGCCCAAGTACGTTTTTCTCTTAGCAGCTATCATGTGAGGCAATAGTGTCTCAAAGTTGTTAGCTAAGCTCACAAATGGGATACTTAATTATGTATGAATCGCTTTGGCTTTAATTGTTATGAGCCTCGACATTTATTTGACTGGACAATTATATCGATTTACTTTCTGAGACTCGAGGCAAGTTACTGCTTGAACTTGGTGGACAGTTACATTGTCACTGCAGGAGGCACTTAACTGAGTCAATATTGATACGTTTATATTCCAGGTCCCTGCATCTAAATGACACAATTGCAGTGGACTTCCCGTACTGCCGCTACATACAGCTCTTTATCAATACCTCCGCCACGGGTATTTTTCGGGGCGGTTTATTGGTCTGTTTTTTTGTCTGTCTGTTTTGTCAGGATTTGTGGAAAACTACTGACCCTATTTTCTTGAAACTTGGTGGAAGGGTGTTGCATGGGCTAAGGAAGGTCTGCTGCAGGTTCTGTGGACTGCAGGTATATTGAGCTTTTAGCAAAAGTTGTTTTGCAGGGATTTTTTTTGTTAGACCTAAGTTCTTTAAAAGGAAAATGTGAACTTTTGAATTGAAAAGACGGACAAGTATGAAACAATCATCTTTAAAATCTAAAGAAAAAGAGGAATTAGTCAGTTTTAAATTACAGCGTCAGCTTATTTAGAACTGCAACAGATGTCATCTAAACAATCGCTTTCTATATTCCTTCGTGTTTTATCAAAGATGACGATCATAAGAAAGACATATCGGAAACGTTAACGAAGGTTCCTTGAAGCGTGACCCTCAAATCAGACGAGGATCTCGTTACCGGAGCTTGGATCTCCCATGATTCACTGCACACTGAAAAATGGGGGCTGCATAAAGAGTGTGGAGACCCCACTGACAATGACGGATTTCCTTTGTTGTAACAAGTTTATTTCAAAAGAAATGTTTAGTGTTCCATGGATTACTCTCAATCAAAATGTAATGTTATCCACACCAGCATAATCATGGAAAAATATTTGATTCCTGCAACGATGATCTGTGGTGTCCCACAGGGCTCACTTCTTAGCTCACTACTCTTTGTTTGCTTTCATATTCCTTCGCAGAAAACTAATGTTCTGTTAGCTGTGTATACGTGTCCTGTACCTTAAAAGGTAAGGGACTCAAGCTGCTCATATAGGCCATGTATATCATATTATACACATTAAATACAGTAGAGTCCTTTTCCTTATTGCCTCCCTAGTCCATCAGCTGAATTCAGATCAGACTTGATAGAATTGAAGTCAATAGTTAACCTTTGGGAACTGCTTTACCCAACAAGTGATGAAAGTCATTTTGTCCACTTTCCTCCAACTGAGAAATATCACAGCAATCAGACGCTGATCTTTAGAACGTGATTTATTGCGTCATATTTCCTCACAACCTCTGTTCCAGCTAAGATTAAGAGTGTCAAATGAAATATTGCAAACAATTTTCAATATCAAAGGTCGTGGTGATTAAAAGTTAGGCATGTGTAGTATCCTTACAAGGAGAGAAAAAATGTGTGTGTGTGTATGTGTGTGTGTGTGTGTGTGTGTGTGTGTGTGTTCCATGGGGAGCAGAGGGTAGTTGCAGCTGTTTCTAATAGGTTTCTTCAGTTTGTCTCTGGAGAACAGGAACACACACACACACACACACACACACACAGTCAATATTGCTCTCCAACCATTCTCCAGGTATTTGTAACCTTTGCTCCACCTCACAACAAGGAAAATGGCAGAGCAAAACACACAGAGGACAAAAAAAAGAAACAGATGGAGGGGGAGAGAGAGGGAGACGAGAGAAGGCCAGAAACAGATCTCTGGAGAGGGAGGGCTTGACTCTGTGGGCCTCCAGCTGAAATGCTCCATCACGGGTTGGCAAATGCTGGGAAACCCATTTTTATAAACAATTTTCGATGGAATAGTTGTGATGGACAGATGGATGGGGGGATGCAGGGAGGGATAGATGTTACACTTTTGGACTGGATCAAAGAGATGAAACTTAGATCCTCAAAAGAAGAGTGAGAGTGACTCAGTGTCACAGCATGCTGTTCATATTATGATGAACCAAACGCACTGACGGGTACACATACATGTTGTTTTTGTTGAGGACTGAAACCCCCTGGACAGCAGTAACATCCTCATGTATGAACCTTCTGCTGGCTACCACCAAAACATACCAGGCACTAGATATGTCAGATGCCTTGTGTTAGTGCTGCCTGCCATCAGTCAATTGCAGCAGAAATCACTTAAAAAGCTTCTAAAATTCAGCTTTTTCTCCCAAATCATATTATTTCTTTCAGCCATAGTAAATGTCCTGTTGCCTATTGAACTCATCTGCTTGCACCGTGTTTGGAAATCAGTGCCCTGGCTTGTATCCATGAATACGTAAAAAGCTGTATTGAAACTTTAGGGTTTGGATATAGAAATAGACTTTGACCTCATTGGTGTGAAACAAGGAAAATCAGGCAGATTTGTTCTGCTGCATCGCATCAGTTTCACACACACGCACATTGGAACAGTTTAGAATTATCATATTGTTTAAAAGGATTTGCAGAGTCATCATTGCAAACAAGAGTTTCCCTGGTGTCTCTCTGCTTCATGCCTGGGGACAACCAGGCTTTTAATGTAGTAATGCTTTGTTTTGAATTTGCAAAAACCATTGTAGCACCCGGGAGCAATAATACAAAGCCAAGCCAGCTGATTATCTAATTCATTTATTAAACACATGGGAAATTGGGTCATTAGAAAATAAAACACAAATGAATCAGCTCAGTGTTTTTCTCCTGGAGTACGCAGAAGTCAATTTCCTGGTTCATAGCAATGTGCTTAAGGGAAACAGTACTGATCCAGATCACTGAGTTATTGTGAATTCAAAGCAGATTAGCTAAATCAAAGGATAGACAGAATAGTTTCAAAACAACCAAATCAATGTTTGTGTTTTTCATTTTTATTTCTTTTTACAAAGGTGTTAATATTGTCTTGACAAAATAAATGATATGTCCGTACATTGTAATCTATCAACCAACCTTTTATGTCAACACATTCAGTTATCATGGGATGAGGTGTTGTCGTTTACTTGCTTGTCTACCCACGCTCCCTGATCCACGCAGGGATTTTCTATTTCCAATTGTTTATTTTTTATTGAATTCAATCACTAATTTATGTCACCTTCTCATTCTGTATACTCTTTTTAAGTGCTAAATACAGGGCTACAGAGACGAGTTCTTTTTGTAGGCCAACCCTGGAAGTTAACGTCTCCCTGGTTCCCTGGACAAAAAGACAATTGCAGCTTTCTTCAGCAGATGGGGTTGCCACATTTGATCTTATAGTTAGATTGATTTGTTAGTTTTCCAACTACTGCTTCCAACTATAGCTTTTCATTCTTAACTTGTAGGCCAGCATGAGTGAAAAGTCCCTAAAGTGCCCATAACAGATTTAATTTGAATGTCTATTCCCGAATCAGCTGAGGTGGCACAAACAAAAGCTCCAGAACAGGTGCTGCATTGAGCATAGAGTGTCAACGACTTCAAGGTCAAGAATAAACTTTCTGTTGTTATATGTACAGAAATATTAAACTGTACAAAAACATCTGCGGAATGTGCAGTGAAATGTTAATCTGATCTATTGTATTGAGAACATGAGGACAGATGAAGATTGCATCAGTTGAGCATACTGCATGTCCTGTCAAAGGCTGACCTGTTCTGGCGGCAACCTCTGGGTCTGAAAAGTGAAGCCAATGTGGAAGTGCCTTAAACTTGCATTCTAACTAATGGCCATCAGAGGGCCACTCTTCTGGTTGCAAAAAGAAGCCTGATTGTATCGAAGTCACTTGATTTATTCCCTCAGTAAACATTGTAAACATGAGTTTATGGTCTCAATCTCTAGCTTCAAGTCTTCTTGAAAACATCATGATGTTCATTTATTAAATTATGGTCCATTTAGAGTCAAATAGACCATAAAGCAGAGTATGCTTTAGGGCGCGGCTACCGTGTGATTGACAGGTCGCTACCACGACGTTGTCCGGTTTGGGAATTGTCCATGTTTTTTGTCTTTAAGTCAGTGTTTCAGCTCATGATGGATAATTTCGGTCGCCTAAAAGTGTCTTACTCAGCCTTCGGTTGTACTCACGACAGAGCAGATGAGTCACCTACTCCGGCACTGGTGATGAAGAAGAGTTGCAACACCATCATCTCTCAGGTAGAATAGCAGTTTTCACACACTTTACGGTTTTTTTTCTTCACTTTTTGTTGTCCTTCCCCTGAGTCTGATGTGAAACCACAGCCATTTTGGGGAATCAGGAGAAAGTTGAGGTCTGAGTAGGGTGCTCTGTGCCTCCACTCTGGGCCTCAGGGTGTTATCATTCATCCTCAAGAGCCTCTTAGACAAGACTTTAGCTGACACTCACACAGTCTGCTGAAAATCATCACAAATCCTGTACTGGCGGCAGCAGAGAAATTCCACCTTAAAGAGGATCAAAACTTCAACACTGATTGAATGCACTGGGCCTGCTCTCCACCGCAAAACAGTTGATTCAGCATCTGCTGGGCTGCCAAAAATTGAGGTTTGCCCACAGGAAGAACAGGAAGAACAGTTATCTATTTCCTCTTCATCTAACCTTCAGCATTGGTGAGTTAAAGTGTCATTTTGTCATCCTGCCTCTGTGTTAAGTGCATCGTCCATGCTTTATTAGGTTTCTGCCCTGGACTGATCACTGGAAGTCACTTAATGATCTTGTTTTTGAATGTTAAATTAATCTGGTGGCTTATTTAAACATGTTTTTGGAGTTGTATGCAGTAGTGCTGAACTTGTTCCCTTGTGGACCCACTGGTTCATTTGTTCTGCGCTCAGTTGTGATGTTCACATGGAACACTGCTCACAGGTCGAAAGTACTGGAGTACTTTTTCTCCGTTTTTTTTACCCGCCTCGTGCTCTCTTCCTATATTCTATTTGATGTGTGAGATGCGGGCTGTTGTTCGTTGCCATGTAATCTATCATTATACTGCGTCTAGATTTCCCATGGTAGCATAAAATATCACGAGTACAGGACGTTCAGTGTGGAAACACAAGCAATAACCTAATTATCTACAAAGTGTGGATCTTATTAGAAGCAAGAGAGATTGTATGGTGCTATATTAGATTCAATAACTTTTTTTACATGTGTTTTTACAAGGTATACTTATCTTCAGGGCATATTTACATCGCTTACACGCACAGTGGATCATGGTTGACAGGGTGGGTCCACTGTTGATGTCACTCCATGTGCCTTTGAGAAAGGACAGCCAACCCACATTAACACTATACTGTGTTTAGTGTAATGTACAAGTATTCCGATAAAAAATACGAAATTTCGAAATACGCCATTAGTCTTCTAAAACCCATATGAGCATTTTCTGAGGACAACATCATTTGTCAATGGTTTCCAAGTGACTGTTACAAAAAGGACTCATATGACAATTTGCTGACATCCTGAAGCAACGAGGCAGACAGGAGTGGTGATGGAATGACATGCAAGAACAGAGCCTGGAAGTCAAAATGAGGGAACATGTCACACCAATGTCACTAGTTAAAAGTAAGTACATTTACTGAAGTACTGTAAGTATAATTTTAAGGTACCTGTATTTTTTGTGTATTTCCATTTTATGATACTTCTACTCGATTCAGAAGCAAATATTGCACTTTTTATTCAACTACATTTCTTTGACTGGTGTTATTAGGAGTTACTTTTCACACAAGAAACATACGATCAGTCAAAAGGAACATACAGGTGCATCTCAATGAATTAGAATATCATCGAAAAGTTAATTTATTTCAGTAATTCAATTCAAAAAGTGAGACTCAAATATTATATAGATTCATTACACACAAGGTGATATATTTCAAGCGTTTCTTTCTTTTAATTTTGATGATTATGGCTTACAGCTAATGAAAACCCAAAATTCAGTATCTGAGAAAATTAGAATATTACATAAGACCATTTTTAATACAGAAATGTTGGCCTACTGAAAAATATGTCCATGTACAGTATACAGTATGCACTCAATACTTGGTCGGGGCTCCTTTAGCATGAATTACTGCATCATCAAGGCATGGAGGCGATGAGACTGACTCTGCCGAGGTGTTATGGAAGCCCAGGTTGCTTTGATAGCGGCCTTCAGCTCGTCTGCATTGTTGGGTCTGGTGTCTCTCATCTTCCTCTTGACAATACCCCATAGATTCTCTCTGTCCTACTCAACTGTAGTAGGACAGCGCAGAAGGCCCAGGTATAAAATGCACGGCCCGCCACTGGTGTCAGGTTCCAATGCCATGTACATTATATGTACTGTCACAGCAACACAAGGTTACCTGACCTTCTCATAGCTCATGGACTGCATGGCCAGCACTAATTAATTTGTGTTAACGTTAACTGACCAGAAGCTGCCCTTGTGAAGGAAACCCCCCACGCACATACACACACGTCTTTTCTCCATTGAGTGAAAACATCTGTTATTTTAGTGCCAATTCTTTCCCACAACCGCTTCTCATATAGATTGATTTTATTGGGTTGTAAATTTTACTATATACAACGCTCAGGAGAATTGTGAAATAAAACTCATCTTGCCAAACGCAGTCAAAATGATCTTAAAAACTAATTAAATATAAGTATTTTGTGTGTGTGTTAGTTCAGAGTTTTCAGGCGTCAATCATTTTCCATAATTAGATTCAGTCTTTACTGGAAAACGTAAATTGTTATGCCTCCTTTAATATATATATATATATATATATATATATATATATATTTTTTAGCTTACCCTCGGATTCAACATTTTCAGAAGAATGCGTATTCACTTTCTTGCCGAGAGTTAGATGAGAAGATTGATGTCACTCTCATGTCTGTACATTAAATACAAAGCTACAGAAAGCAGCTATTTAGGAGCTGTTACTAAGCTATGCGCAGTGACTTCCTTCCATGTCTGTTGCAAGTACGAAACTCCTCATTAAACCACAACTTGACGTTTTTACATTTATATTCATGCACAGATCAAACAAACAAATGTTTTAGTGGTGCACATCTTTGGAATGAGACAAGCTAGCAGTTTCCCTAACTGTGGTAAACTGGCTCCAGCCTTATATTTAGCATAGTGGTATCAATCAAGCAATTTTCCTAAAATAATTCAACTTATTAATAATAACTTTATTTGTAGAGTACCTTTAATATATCAAATGCAGCTCAAAATGCTTTACAGTATTGGATTAAAAAAAAACTGAAATAAAACAAAGAATAAATAAGTTCAGAAGAATAGAATAAACTATCCAATAAAAAGGCAGAGAAATAAAACTAGTAAAAATGTTAGTGGAAAAAGATGAACACTTTGGCTACTACTTTATCTACTGTCTGAATAAGTAGGACTATTGATGTGTTTAGTAGCTAAAAGCATTCATTTTAGCTACTTAAAACACCTGAAAATACCAGCATCAGGAGGAGGAGTAGTAGGTTCTCTTTTTTAGTCTTTGTTGAAAGTCTGGCATATGCCCGAACCTTTTTTTTGTTTTTTTTCTCCATTACATCAAAACAAATGGTAAATGCTGTTGGTTACTTGAAACTGTTCATTGAAGTGTCCTGAGTTATCAAAGTGTCAGAGGCATCCTTTAATTCTCTCTGAATAAACAATTGATGTACAAAGGAAAACGATAAAGCAGAGGTTGTGTTTCCAGAGACATGTAAAAGTCAAAGTAGTGGAAAAAAAATGAAATATCTCGATATTACCTTATTTGTACACATGTCGAAAAGATCTGATTTGCTTGTCGTAAGGTCCTTTTTTTTCCTGAGAGCTTTGTACCAATATCCTCTTTTGCTTTATGTTGAGTTCAACTGCCTGGAGAGACGTGTACAGACTGTCTGTTACAGACACAAGTTTTGGCACGTAGACGCACTGACTGATGCAGGAGAGGCATTGAAGCACAGCGGGGGACTGTCGAACATGGCACTCGCATAGCACAGCTGGCATGACTAGCAAGTCTTTGACAGCTGCACTCGCAGATCTGCACACACATCCAAGAGAGCTCGCTCAAAGCCGGCTTCAATGACGAGCAAGTTGGCCAGGCAGCTGAATGATAGGAGGTCAAAAGCTCTTTCTTTTTCTGGCGGATACTACCAAAACATTTACTACACTTGAGCTTGAGAACATAAAAATTGCGCCCAGTGATCAGTTTCGTGGGATACAACTTAGTAGTAATTGGAATATGTTCCGCTGATTAATGTGGTAACAACTTCCCTCTAGTAGTGGCGAGAAATCATAGTGTGGGTGGGCTCAAAGACCATCAGGGGAGCCTAGTCAGTCCACTACCAGCATCAGTGGTTGGCAAAGCCTTCTCTGCTGGCCAAAACAGAATCACAAAGTTATAGCTATTTCATAATTTTTCATAAATACACTTATTTTTCCCATTAGCTAATTTTCTCATTGCACAGCTCCTGTCTTCCTCAGTTGCTCTGCTTCCAGCCTGCAGCGCTGCTTCCAGTGCAGCTTGTTTTAAGGAGAGCTTTTATCAATCAGATTCAGCCCCTATTTCTCTAGGTAAGAAGAGAGGCCCGCTAGGAAGCCTTTGCAGTTTAAGTATGTTGGGACGATATTGTTGATTGTCATAGTCTTCAACCAATCAGATTTTTAGTTTGACATGTTGGACGTATTCTTTGACATGCCAGAGCTGTCTAGGTGGCCTACAAGTACGTCTGCATTAACGTGCAGCTCAGCATTAACGTGCGGCGTGATTGGTCAGTGGGCTTGCGTCACTGTTGTGAAGCTGAAGCTAGCTAGCAGAACTTAGTAGTAGTAGTAAGAGTTCAAGTTGAAAGATATGTAAGAAGTTATGACATTGCCATGACATTTTTAGCGTTTTGCTTGGTGTAGCTTTGTTTTTTTTTAACACTCAATGGCTGAAGGAGGAGGAGAAACGGATTTGGGAGTTACTGGCAACGCCTTTCTGGAGACGGATATGTCCAAAAAAGTAAGAAAGGGTCGGCCAACCCCACACCACCCCCTGACTCAGCCAGGAAAAGGATTTGTGGTTGACAGCATCGGAGAAGCGTTGCACATTTTATGGCTAAGAATGCGTTTTATTTGCGACTGAGCGTCTTGGTGTTTGGAGCTACGCTAACCAAGGCAGCAACAAGACACCATAGCACGGCCGGACACTTAGAAGCTATGCTTTTGAAAACTTTTGGGGAGACCCGAGTGAATCTATAACTCAAGGAACACGTTCACAGGAGGACCTCTGGCTGGAACTGAACCGAACCGATGTTCTGCAATCATTTTATATATATATATATATATATATATATATATATATACTTCTGCAGTAGCGTTACTACTGTGTTAATTTGTCTATCGTGTCATTTTTATGATATGGTTAATATTGTTCCCTCTGATGTGAATAATATTTGAATGGGCCGTGCTCTTTAGTGTGTGGATGAATACGTGTTTTAGCGCCACAGTGTTGCTGAATCGATTTGTAATGCTTTGTTGTCATATAAATGTATGCGACTGGTTCTTGTGAGTTTGTTCTTGTCATTGTGTTAATTACGTTGATTTTGACTATATGCATTGTCCGTTAATGACGAAGCATCCGTCATGCGCGTATTCGTGTATCTGTTTTATTTTACAAAGCAAGAATTATGGTCTGGAGAAATGGGGATTGTGTGGCGATTGCTTTAGCCCTGTTAGAATCAGTAGGGAAACAGCTAAACGCTGCGGGGAGAGTTTGTAGCTTGTGTGCTGCTGTTTTCCTGCTAAGCTAGTTTAGCATAGCCTCCCAGAACACACGTGTGGTGCATCAGCTGTGTTTTGTTTTGGCTTTTTTTGTTTCTCGGTTCGAAGGTCACACAGCCCGTTGTCTCCTGCGTGAGCACAGTCCACCGAGAACATTATATTTCCCACAATTTAAGCTTCTGCATTTTCCAAATGCACTAGTATTGTTCAGTTCGTAAGCCTCGTACTGAACGGTTTAATATGAATACGTGTATTGTTACACGTATCTACTTAGAAACAAATAGTAACCGTAGCTGTGGCGTCATAATGAGGTTATTAGGAGGTGGTTCAACTGTAGTAGGACAGCACTGAAGGCCCAGCTATAAAATGCAGGCCCGCCACTGCCCTTAAGTGACTACACTGAAGTCACATGTGAATGTTTTAAACAGTTAATGTAGCATGATTTACCAGGCCTCAATAGACATTCGTTACACATAGAAAAACACAGTTGAATATTTAATTACATGATTGGATTTATAAAAAATAGGACAAGATGTACACTGAAAAACAACACAATTGAACTGAATTCATCCTGATAAAAATCAAAGTTACATGATTTAAAACTTCAAATTCAGATTGTAGCTAAAAATGGATATTACATACATTTAAAACAACAGAATTGAAACAAACAAAACAAAATTAAATATTGTTTCAGTAAGTAGTACAAAGTTAATTTGGAACAAAAGAGGCCCAAAACAAACAGTGTGTGTGTATCTATCAATGAATAATGCACGTTTGTACCCCTTGACACTAGATGGCGGTGTGGACCAACTACGGGACAAAGTGGACTCTGGCTCATGACCCCGACCCCCGGAAGTTCTACACAAGTCAACCCCCCTTTCCCGCTAATGTCCGTACCTTTCAACACTTGCCACCCTTTCGACACTCTCACCCAACTTTAATGTTTCGCCCTACAAGAACAAGCAGCCTGAATAAGGTTATTTTAAGAACCGAAATGTCGCGATTCCATCAGCTTGTTCCAACCAACGCTTGCATGTAAGCCTATAGACAGAAATACGCAAAAATACTCTGTGAAACTGTCCCTTTAAGGCCCCGTGCTAATGCGGCTAGCTAGCTCCATAATGTATAACCGTGACCGCGATGAAGAATGGACCGCCATCCACAGTCACCAACCCAGCCTCCTTCCCCCCCGCCAACGACCTCAACACAACAATGACAACCAGAATAGACCCAGATCTGATGACCCAGACTTCGGCCTCAAATCTTCCCCTCACCATCAACAAGATGGTTCCGAATGTTGCTCCATAGATGTTGATTGAAGGGAATGCAAAAAAAAATTTGAAATTGTGACTATGAAAATGTCATCCAGGTTGAAATAGAAAAACTCTATAAACTCATCACATGACTGGCACGGCCCCATTGAAGTGGCCTCAGCTTGGGCCAAAAGAAATTTAGGCCGCAGACACACCCACTCCTCAACAACCCCACCCCCAACCACAAAGACTCTTCACCAGGGAGCCGGCTGATCCACCTACAATCCCCTCACCTCGGCCCCCCCACACAGCTATGGATGTGTAGCCTCCACAACGAACTCCATCATGGAACTATCATCACAGGAATTGGAGTCACATGATGAGGAAGCCAACACAGTGACACACGCTTGGACTCCTGACTACGTGCGGTCAATCAGACTGGCTCCCATCAGGACCAGCAGCCAACAAACAGCTCTCCAGACCCGTCTGAATCCAACTCTGGCAGCTACAGCCAGACACCTACGATACGCCGACCCACCAAACATCTCACCACCTCCCGAAAATCACAAGATTTGAGCCTGAGTGTGGGCAGAAAATGGTTGATTATAGGAGATTCTAACATAACCAGAATCCCTCCATGCACCATCCCAGACCTACAGATTGATGTTTTTCCGGGGGCCAACTTCAGGCACACTGAAATGCTGCTGGAAAAAGCCACATCCACGGTGACAGTGGAAGAAAATCATCTTGTTCTTTGGCCTAAACAACCGGGTCCAAAAGAGACATTAAACAGCTACAGAGAACTTTGAAAATAGCTAAATACAAGTTCGCCCTGGCTGAAATCTTCATACCTTAAGTCAACTTCTCCCCGAACCTAACCAGGTGTCATTATAGACAGAGAACAATATTTATGGGATGGTTACAGACTCAACAATCCCAAATATTACTCCAACTTGACTAAACCTATTTACCCGGAAACAATTCCAATTGTGAAAAAAATTATCCAAAAAAATTCATGAATACAAAACAAAAATGTTATTTATTGAGCTGCTCAGAACCCAGAGCCAGACTATTTTATATGCTCCCTAAAAATCCACGAGGACCCTATTAAGTGGAGCAAACCACACGAAATCCCTCTAGGTAGAGCCGTTGTGTCTGACTGCAGCAGTGAAACATGTTACGCTGCTGAATACCTGGACGTCTTACTCAATCCTCTCTCGACCACACACCCCAGCTACAGTATATCAAGGACACCTATCATTTTGCCAACATAGTGAAAGAACTTCTCAATCCTATTCACTATTGATATAGACAGTCGCCACACTACTATTGACATCAAAGAGGGCATACAAGCCGTACAAAATATGTTTCAGAAACATCCAAACAAAAAGAATTTGCTCCTGAATATGCTAATATCTTCATGGCTGAATGGGAAACCTCAGCCCTATCATCGTGTCCAAAGAAATCCTTTATATTATTACAGGTTTCTAGATGACATCTGGGGGGTGTGGCCACACTCGAGAGAGGATGTCTCTAAGGACGCTGAACAATCACAATACCTCACTTAACTCAAATCCACCAGCAGTCTGACCTCTGTGGACTTTCTGGACACCACCACTTCCATCAAAGTCCCACACTGGATGTAAACGTGTTCTTTAAAGAGACAGACACTCACGCTCTGCTCTAAAAGATGAGCTTCCATCCGAATCACACTTGTGCAGGCTTAGTCAAGTCACAACTGCACCAAACGGGATGATTTTAATTCTGCTGTCAGGATGCTATTCCTAGCTTTGGCCAGCAGAGGGTACTCTAGGACCTTCCTTAGAAAACGTCAGAGAACATTTCAACAGACCTAACCAATAGTGGTGACCTCTGACCTCCCCAATCGTACTACAGGACCATAGTATCATTGCAGCGTACAGGAGGAATAGAAATGTAGATCTCCTGGTGAGAGCTAAATTACAACCCCTAACCAACCCTAAATTCAGAGGACAGGGTGAATATTTTCAACACCGCAACTGGTTTTGTAATCGGTACACGAAGGAGGTCTTCCAGACAATGATGTGGCGGTCCTAAATCTAAAATCTGCATATATTTGATTACATGAAAATAATGTGTAGTTTTGCTTTTCTTATCTCTTAGTTTCCTTTATTCACTCTCCTATTATTTATCTCTTAGAAATTGTATGTGCTTGTATATTATATTTTTATCTTGATAATTTTACTTTTTCAATCCTTTGGATTATTTTATGGTCCTTTTTTTCATTTAAAAATATTTACCTTTGTTCATTTATAAATTTTTTTATCTTTTCTTATTTCTTTTACCTTATTTGTGTATTTGGACGCTTGTGCCTAAACCCTAACCGAACCCTGACCTCAACCACTCATTTTAACAGTAAACCAGGTTATATTCATTTCATTTCATTATAAAAAATTGTTTTAATTATTGCTTTTATTTTTTTGATTTATACTGTATATCTCTCTCGGATATCCTAACCGTAACCTCAACCCCCACCCCCCTTGTTTTGAACCTAAACCCAACAGGTATTTTTCTCATTCCAGTTTTAATTTTTCTTTTTCTTTTACTTTGTAGAGGAAGCTTTCCCAAACCTCTTCCTAACCTTTTAGCTTTTAAAACGCCCCATTTTACCCGTTTACAACCATTCAGTTGTTTGTACTCTGCTATTAATAAGAGCCCCTCTCCTTTCCTGCACCTTTCTTCTCTATCTTTTGCCTTCACTTGTTTTACTCTTGTACAACAAAGAATTGCACAAGAAAACTTGCTCTCTTTCTCTCTTTTAACCCTTGTATCCCCTCTAAACCTTTTTTTCTTCCTCTACAGATCTTAAGTTTCTTAAATTGTTTTAATCGTTTTATTTTTTATCTCTCCAGTGGCTCAACACGCCTTTTTAATTGTGTTGCTGGATGTTTCACCCCGGCTCCGTGTTGGAGGCAGAAAAGATTCAAACTTCTCTGTGGAAAGCATCTATAATTCAGCCGGGACTAACACTCCTACTACTATTTTCATTCTTCGTTATAGCTTCTCCAGTTCCACAGCAATCCCAACATGACGATAACCCTCAAAAACAGATTCTCACCACTGACTTCTCCCCCTGGGGAGGAAATGCCACGGGGCAGAATCGACAGCCTTCAAACCCGCACAATACATCTTCAGACACTCACTCACAAACAAGACATTCTCCAAGCTATCCATCACTCATAACTTCTCAATAACACATTTAACAACAACACATATCCACGGGGCATGATGAGAAAGGTAAACAGACTCACTTTCTTCATCAAGCCCTCATCACCCAATGAAACACAGTTAAATTTTCAACCAAACACAGCCACTTGCATGCACACAAACATGGTCAGACTAAGAGAAGATTACGACACAGTGATTGCTGTGGGACTGGAGACCATCCCTGCTTGTTGAGGAAGCTCACCTCCACCAACACAGTGTGGGACATCACATCCAAGGTCCCGCAAATGGAGGAGGCTGCTTCCCTTTGTCCGCCCTCTCCCCTGGACTTTCCCCCACTCCCAGAACCAGCCGACCCATCCTTCCAACAATCTACCCTCCTCGATCTTCCCCCTCCCATCTACAGTTACATCAAACCAGCAGCAGAGGGAGCCAGAGCTGTGGGCCGTCGAGACCGCTGACACAAAAACGATCGCTGAGGTGGATAATGAAACCATGATGATGATGAAGGGAGAAATGAAAAGCCATATGCTGACTTCACCCCCAACACCTGAGTTATCCACCTCAAACTCCAACAGGGGCTCGGCGGGACCACCTGGCTCCCCAGGACGCACGGAACCACACGCCCACCCTCGCACATTCAGACAATTGGAACCTCTCCCGTACCCCAACATTCAGACACCCACACATTCAGATAGACAGCTACCCCGGAGCCACCTTTCATCACATCACTGCAATACTTAAGAAAGTCCCTCCCAGTCTAGAACCACTACACATCATACTTTCAGTAGGTCTCAACAACTGTCAGTCATACACCCACCACGCATCAGCCAAATCACCTTTCCTAACTCCACCATTTACATCCCAATCATAAACTTCTCAAATACATTGGATCAGAGGAAACAAATATTGCTTACTCGACACCACTATTTCTGCCAAATATAACTTCTAACCAGAGATTAACCCGCCTCTCTTTCAGGTCAACCCCAAAGACTCTATCCACTGGACCACGGGATGTCGTTCAGGTACTGGAAACAACAACTAAACATGTAACTGGAAGGAATGTAATCATACAGCTCCCCACACCTCCAACATAACCAACCTCTGCTCCACCTTCTCCCTCACACCCGCACATCTGGAGATACTGGAAAAAAGACTCACCTTTATCCCCACACCTAAACCATCACCCTTTGTCTTTTATGTGTCTCTTTTTCCCTCCCACTTTTTAGGCAGCCCTCTACCGTGGAATTATATCAAATGTTTAATATTAATATTTGTTCTCAATTATTTATGAAATTATTTTACTAACTATGTTATATTGTGTTTTACTAACCTTGTGTGTTTATATACTTTGACATTGTTTTTTCTATATACACATTTGCATGTTTTTAACTATTTTTTTCTTCTATAATTACTTCAGATCCACACAGTATAGGGGCCACATATTTAACTAATCATTGTTAGTTAAACAACATATTTTAATCACCGCATGCAGACGGGGAACATTTTATAATGTTTAGGATTGTCTATTTTAGCTATTTTGGAATTATTCTACACCTCCCCTTCTAAAATCAATGGAGGACTGTGAGAGATGGCAGCCAGAGCATACTATGGCACATTTGATGGCACATTTATTTAATCTAACAGCTACTCCCGCTGCCTGGCTTGCTCCGATGTTCTTTTTAAACCCTTTTTATTATTTTATAATATTTTTATTGCTATCATTTATTTTCACCCCATTGGTTTAAACTTTTAAACTTTCAAAACTTTATTTTCCCGGGTTTTGTTGTACTTTCATGGGGGGAATTCAACAAGCTTTGCTTTCCAAGAAAGAAACTCTGAGTTCTTTTTAGACGAATGCTCCCCATGTGCCCGAGCCCCTCGTGACTTTACCAAGAAAGCCACGTCTCCAACCCAACCTAACCCTCGATCAAGTATGGACAGACAAGGACCCAATACTTTCTCAGGTAAGGTAATTGGTACACAGAGGCTGGTTATCAGAACTAACAGGGGTGGAATATGCCCCCTATGTAGTGAGGAAACATAACTCGGTATCCAGAATGGAAACCTCTGCACCCTCCCATGCCTCCAGCAAGCAGAGAGAATGCTACAAACCTTTAAAAGAATGATGGACAACAGCTCTATCCCCAGCAGAGCTGCTTCTCGGGAGGAAGTGGATTTGATCCACCCGTACCTAAACATGAAGGTTCAGGAAAAACAAGGAAGACAAATGAGAGATCATGACAAAACGGACGCTGGTTCAAACCAGGAGACTCGGTACTGACCCTGAACTTTAGTCTTGGTCCCAAATGGATCCTGGGAATCATGGAGCCGGTGACAGGACCCGTGTCATACAAAGTGATGTACGGTGATGGGAGAGTAGTTTGGAGTCAGGCCTCCACAAAGGCTGAGGCATGGCTGGGCCTTGAGTCTCTGATGCTGGTGACAAGTAGGAAATATCAGAGACAGGTCAAGGAGCAGTGGCAAATACAAGTCCAGTGAGGAGACAGTCAAAGAGGGAAACTAAGTTGCTCAGTTACTTAAAAGACTTCCAGCAGGGGAGGAGTGTTTATGGGATGCTACTCCACACGGCCACTAGGTGGCACTGTGTGATTGTTAATGTTGCCAGTTTCTTCACTTCGGATAGGAAACAGTTCATGCTGTGTAGATTAGAGTTTAAATAAAAAAAACAAAAGGTCACAATAATGGCTTTTGCAAAGAGTTTTTGCAGTTTGTATCACCTGACACTTGTATGATTATTAAAGCGTAAGATTATTCATCCTCCTGCACTCTAGTCAATCAGATCTGAGGACACCATTCATATATTATGCATTTTACGTTTTTAAATTGTTTATAGTTCTTGTAAGATAAGATGATATGGAATTGTGTGTGCCTCTAACAGTACTCGCAGTATACAGAACAGTTAAATAGTGTACACAATATGAATGAAAAACATTCACATTGTGTATATACTACATGAAAACTAAGAATTAAGAACCGTGGATTGAGTTTGATGTCTATGATAATAGTCCTGTGACAGAGATAACTTAAGCTGCAGGGACTACTGTAAACATGACATGAATGGTTAAAAAAAAAAGCTCAGTTTCCTAAGAAACCTTTATAGAAGGCATAATTCCTGTGCCAAGTCCTTGAAAACTTTTACAGAGGAGCAAAGGAAACATTACAAACTTGTACGTTGTGTGTGCGTTGGCCAGGACAGGAGGGCTCTACAGTGGAGGATTAATAAACATCGTTGGTACCCGTCTACTGAGCCTCGGTGATGAGATGCGGTGCTGCACTGAGCCATCACCATACTAAGAGACAATACCCACCGTGCTGCCATACCACCAGATGTCCTCTTATGGCTTCATCAGCCCTTTAAAGTAGTTGGTCTTATGATGGGGACTGGCCAAAAGCTATTCACATTTCTCATCCTGTTGTAAACATGTCAATTAAAATATTTGTTCACTCCAAATGATATCTAATTGAAATCTCTTAACTATACAACTCATAATACACTGACATTACACATACTGCACATACTTTATGTGTGTGTATAGTAGTTTCGGTATATAATTATATATATTTTTTCAGAAAGACTTGTGCAACATAAAGTAAAGTCATAACATGATGGTGTCAGTGTGAGGCAGAAGCAGTCAGACTACTGTGTCAACTGCAATTCCTTAGATTACAGCCATCCAATAATTTTCTATACAATAAAGTATCCTGTCACTGCTTTCTGTTTTTGTTCCTCTGCAAAGCACTTTGTGATCAATGAGAAGTGTTTCATTCACCAAATTGATCATTATGATTATAAACATATAGCCTAGACGGGTTTAGCCGACTGGAAGAGTTCCTTATGAAGCTCTGGTGGTGCAGGCGTGTTTATTGTCAGGGTCTGGGTAGAAGCTGCAGTGTCCTTCACATGTCTCCTTAGCTCTTTAAACAATATGTTTCCAGGAGTGGCAGAAGGCTGTGAGGATGCATTGTATTTGTAATTGTGACAATGTAAAAAAATGAAAATATAATGATAATCCTGACCGGTTCTCTAATTCTGCTGCCAATGTGTGACAGGTTAAATGCAGAGTAGTTATCCATTCCCATCACGCCCTGCGGTCCAGAGAGAAGCCATCTTGGGTCCCATGCAGCATATTTTATCTCGTCTCTTCACAGTTAGTCGTGCGTTGCATTTTTTTTTTTTATGCATCGCTTGGGATTTAAAAAAAATAATAATGAAGTTGCTGTGCAGCTCTTGACGCGAAATGACCGGTGGAGCCCCGAAAATGCGCAGCTCCTCAGACGTGCTGGTGTTGCATGACGCTCTCTCTCTCTCTCTCTCTCTCTCTCCCTCTCCCTCTCTCCCTCTCCCTCTCCCTCCCTCCCTCGCTACCGGCGTGCTAAAGGTGACCGGGGAGCCGCGCGCTCACTGCTCATTATTTAATGTGTTCACATTGCGCGGCAGCGGGAGGCGGATGGAAAGCTTTGCCGCAGATCTGCTCCGGACCCTTCCGCGTCTTCTGGAGGAGGCTGGTCTGTGTATCGACGTCTAGCACGCTCTCAGGATGTATGTGCCGCCGCACACACCAGCATCCCCTCTCACAGACACAGTGAGCTCCCCGCACCTATAGGCTGCTTCTTTTTTTTTTTTCACCGCAGCGCTACATTTTCATCCCCATTTTTCGTTTTGTCTCACCTTTGCCAGTGACGCTTGGACGTTTATTAAAAAACGACGCGCATGCGTTTGCACTTGGAATAATTCTGCAGCCTAAGTTGCATCCCGGAGACCTTGTGTCAAAGTCGTCGGCAAGGATCAGAGTTAGTGATGTGGACTACTCTGGAGCGCGGATGCTGGGGGCTCTTCTGCCTATCCCTGTGGGCGTCCGTAGTCCGTGGGGCGCAAAGGTGAGATCTGATCATACTGTCATGTGTAGGCTTATTATGTCAGGCGGGCCCCCGTAACATTGCCTTATTTCTGTCACCAGAGCCAACGAGCCTAGCAACATGTCATTTGTGAAAGCCACGGTGGACAAGCTGCTGAAGGGCTATGACATCCGTCTGCGGCCTGATTTTGGAGGTAACAGCCCCCCTCCCCCGTTGTCCTCTGCGTTCATGTGACTAACGTTCAGCTGTGGAGCCCCGTGCTTACACTCTGCTGTCATGTTCCCAATAGGCGCCCCTGTGGATGTTGGCATGAGGATAGACATCGCCAGCATCGACATGGTGTCCGAAGTCAACATGGTGAGTTCCCCTCCACGTTCTCCCCGCAGTATGAGACCCGCGTGACACATGTCGGCCGGCTTTCTATCTGCCGCAAACAGATAGAGACGGAGACAGAGACGCTCGAGTCCGGTTCGCCTCTGTAGGCTACTCAGTGCAGCAGCAGCACACACACACACACACACACACACACACACACACACACACACACACACACTTTTCCGCAATGTGTCAAAGCCAATTCGTATGCATCAAGTACTTCCCCGCGGTGTCACAACCGAGAGAGAGGGAGAGACGGAGACAGACACAGAGCGGGAGAGAGAGAGAGAGAGAGAGAGAGAGAGAGAGACAGAGATAGAGAGAGGGAGACAGAGACAGAGCGGGAGAGAGAGAGAGAGCGAGAAAGACAGAGAGACAAAGAAAGACAGAGACAGAGAGAGAGGGTGAGAGACAGAGAGGATGGTCAGTGGCTTCAGACACATCCATGACAGTCCGGTGAGGAGACCTCCTGTCGGCGGGGAAACGGACACGAGGCGTTAAACTTGAAACAAGTCAGCCGTCTGTGTGCACATTCGGTCCGTTGCTTGGCCTCAGTGCAGTGATTATATAACGGCTGTCAGTGAGTCAACAGGAGGCACAGAAAAGCAGTGTCGGCAAAATATGATTTGACCCCTTAATACAGGGTACACTGCAGCGCCCAGTGTTATACAGCAGAACCAAGTGAGAGGTCCATGAGTGTGCTGCAGGGATTAAGACATTGACACGTTGCATCCTGATAATATAGCCTACTTACTTTTGAAAAAATTCTCATTGTTTTACTGAAACAGCTGGGCAGCCACCAAGTCTAGTTTTGCAAAGTTTGAAAGGTTTTGGTTGAACATTCTCCCCATTTTTCTTCTAAATATCTACATTCAATTAAAAAAAAGGCATTTTCACCCTTTTAGATTAGGTCCTCTGTCATATTGTGCATGTATAACAATAGGTAGCTCCGTATGGGCAACATTCTAAGCCCGCCAATATAGCAATCAAATCAAAGGCCAAGGAACTGATTTTAAATCCCTCTTCCAACTGTACACCGTTCAGTTATTGCATTTCAAAGTACACAAGCTGAAAGACGCTCTAACTTCCGTTTCACCGGGACTTAAAAGTCAGTTGTCCCATACAGACGCAGTACAACGGTGGTCACTGTAGTAGTATTTGTTGTTGTCGTCCATGTCAAATGTGGTGTTGCATCTGCAAGACCAATCACGATGAACATTTTTTCAGTTCCTGAAAGTATGTGGAACTTCCATTCAGAAACAGGTCCTGGGAAGTGCCCAAATGAAGTGCAGGGACTCATCTTCAAAGTGGGAGCAGAGCCCTGTGTTAGTACACAGCTTACATGTTAGGTTACAGGTCATTGACTTGCGGGGTGTATTTGCTTTCTTACAACTCACATTCAAGCTTAAAATGCATTCACATTCAGCTTTTGAATAACTCTTATGGTGTTGGAGTCATTCAATCTTCTTTCAAAGCCCGAAACTGCAATGTGCCATATTTTTATGGCTTTACCTGTACCATAAATGCTGCTGTAGTGAAAAAAAATGTCCCCTTGCGGGATTGATAAAGTAGCTATCTATCTATCTCTATATATCTACAACAACAGTTTCTCAAATATTTTAGTGCCACCTACAGGTGAAATTGTATCAACTGCTACAGGCTAGATGAGCATCCCCACGTGTACAACTTTGCTGAATTTGGTTACCATGAAATATTACATTAAAGACATATGGAAGTTAATAATAAGTAAGGCAAGTCTTTTTTATCTAAAATAAAACAGAATTGGGAGAAATATCCGGTTTTGATGTCGCTTTGGCGCCACCTGCTAGCTCAACAGAATTGAGAATCTACCAAGAATAATAAAGTGAAACTGAAACAGCACCCGGCATGATTATGAGACATGCTGGCTGTCATGATGTGATCAGCAAGAAAGACTTTTAACTGCATTGCAAATACGGGCTATTATATTAGAGAGCACTGGAGTTGCATTGAATGATGGCGCATGAGAAACATCTAGATTAACTTTGTCTGTAGGAGCCGTGTTCTGAGGAACATTGCCATGAGCCAATATCAAACGCTGAACCATGTAATCTAACAAGGAGAGATGAACGTTACCAGGACGTAACCCCAAAGCCAGCAGGGGGTCCCTGGAAGACAGACAACAAAGTCACATTTGATTGAGGAAAAAGTGATTTGTTTGAAATGTTACTTAGAAGCAGTGATAATTCAGAAGCACCACTGAAGTGGACATTTTTCAATTATTTTTGTGTCACCTAGGTGAGAGTGCTTCAGACTTGTTCAGCATTGGCATGTGTACAACTTTGCTGGATTTGGTTACCATGGAATATTATATTATTAATAGTGATACAAAAAGATATGTCAGTTCATAATAAGTAAGGTGATGTAAGTTTTTAAAAATCTATCTTTTTAAGACAACGGAATTGGAGAAATGTCAGGTTTCATGTTTTAACTTTGCTTTAGCACCACCTGGGATACCGCTGAACACAGTGGTAGTAAGTAGTTGAAGCAGTAGTAGTTGTATTAGAAGCTGCAGTAGTATGAGAAGTAGTAGCCAAAGACAGGGATTGAACCAATCATCATTGGTTCGCCAATATAAATGGCCAAATTTGCCATTATAAATATGAACACTAAAAAAGAAATCTTAAGAAATCACTTAAACATGTTATAAAGTATTATGAAAAGTAAAAGCTGTAGATAGCTTTAGATAGATGCCTGAAAAAAAGGCTGCGGTTAACACAAGCTAAAGGGATTTGTACAGTAAATAATAAATGCCTCTTAAAAAAGGCGGTTGCTAGAAAATGGCGAAATGAGACTACAGGTTGTTCGTAGCCCATAATGATAGCTTTTGACCTATGGCAGTGGTGTTCGTTTATGAACAACGTATCTTGTTATTCCGATTGAAAGACAACCACTCTACCTCTAAGCCACAAATATTTGTCTTTTTGTTGAGAGAACCGGGGCAATGCTAACTTGTGGGTCTGTTTCATGTCTGTTTCATGGCAAGCCACACTGATACTTATTGATTCCAAATAGAAATTGTAGCACCAGTTTTATAGTGGCTTAACGGGAAAAGTGAAGGATCACTGAAAGAATTTCATTCAAATGCAGCCATTCATTTCATGTTATTCAATGGGGGGAAATAGTTGGCAGTAGCACTAGATCAAAGCTCGAGGGACCATTAGAATTATTAGGATTCATTCTCTGGGGACCACAAGTATTCATACCAGTTTTCATGGCCACCTGTCCAGTAGTTTATCTTTCTTGTTCTGGACCAAAGCGTTACATCAAAGGATGGACCTACTTAACCATCCAGCCTTAGTCATCAGACATGCTGTGCTGTCAGATGCAAGGGCAGCTGGTGAGTTAATGCGACGGTGATGTGACACAAGGTTTTACTGTACGTTGCCGAGGTCCGGGTCCTTCTCTCAGCATGTCGACTGATTGGCTGTGGCACCGTTTCTGCCCAAGTGACGCACAGCTCTCTATGCAAAGGACACAGGACACAGCATGCATTCATGTCTCAATAAACATGATATTTGTCTTGTGGATGTCAAACACTGGTTATCCCAGCGTCACAGGGCTTCGCAACAGAATGAAAGAGAGTTTTATTGCCAAGTAAATTTGCACATACTATACAATGCATCGACATGGACTAGTGGAGCCGGGGATTGAAATGCCGATCATCTGATTGAAGGACGACCCTGTTCTACCACTGAGCCGCAGTCTCCCCAACCTGTGACTGAAAACCGTGCACAATCCGAACTTCGACTTTTGTGAACCGTTTTACCCCGAGCATTCATGGTACTTCTGATGTGATTCAGTAAAAGTTAGTATTGATTGAAGATACATTATAATGTTATCATGATGTGTTCAAATGTAAGAGATGTGAGAAAGTTAATAACTTTTTAATACAGTTGTTTGGAGGAGATGTTTTCACGGCAATGTAAAATATATATTAGAGAGGGAATTATGACCTGTTTAACGTCCACTGCTGCATTTACAGGCTAGCCAGTGGTGCCATCACAGACCTCATAACTGGCTCTGTCCTTTCCACGTTGGCCTGTCCAGCCTCCAGTTTACGGAGGGTCTGGCTGCAGAGAGGGCCGAGACAGGATATCATGGTTTGATAGCTGCTGTGCCATAGAACAGTTTTACAGGAAGTGGTGATGCATCTGCGCTTTAACAGAAAGGGTGAACATGACACTAAGACTGGATCCTATCCAGTTATGCAGCATCCCTCCCCCGTTCATGGGGTCGAGGAGGTGGATACATTTTTCTCAGGCGGAGAGAGTAGCAGAGCTCCGGGACCTGTTATGGAAACTGTAACTGCTGTGACAACTATATCTGTTGTCCCCACTCACGACAGAAAGAGATGGTTTTGCTATGTGTACTTCCTAGTTTCCAAGAAGACGGGAGACTTCAGACCCATTTTGGATCTCCGCGCATTGCCCGCAAGTCGATATGTATGCTGACCATCAGGCAGTTACTGGAGCTGGTTCAGCCAGGTGATCGGTTCACTACCATCGGGTGCTCTAGGGGGGCTCTAAAACACAGAAAATACATGTGTGTCGTCTTCCAGGGAGAGTATCTACAAGTACAATAAGTTGTCATTCGGCTATTCCCTGGCCCCCTGCACCTCCAGCAGAAGAGCAGCCCCCTACCACACCAATAAGTGGAGTATCTGCAGGATGCTGGCCACTCAGTTAGAACTCAGTTGGCAAACTGCCATGGGGTGTGACGGTGACAGTGTTGACCGCCATGCTAAGGTTCATGGCAGCTGCATATGTGGTTACTGTACACGTGGTCTGCCAGCCTCCGCTTGGATGCCATGAAGCACAAGCGATACATTCCTGCATGAGTGTCCGCAATCAAAATTTACATCTGCTTTGCCAAGTTGATCATTGACATGTTCTATTTAACGCCAACCCCCAACATGTACACTGTAGAGCTGTTGTGCCTCTAGGATGACATGGTCCGTAAAGCACTTTCCAAGAAACACTTGGCAGGGTTGCGGTGTGAGTGCATCTCCCAAGCCAATTGGCAGGCAGGAAAAGCTCCTCCCACTGTGGTCTGCTCACACTCTACCTGCAGCATGACAGTGTATGCGTCCCTGTTCGGTGGGGTAAGCGTGGAGGACATGTATGGCAGCATCATGATCAATGCCTTGTCCATTTATACGGTTCTATTTCATAGACATGTTGGGCTCTTTTCAGGGTCTGTGCTCACTGGAAAGAGACAGGACTGGTGAAAAGGCAGGGCGTGAGTTGGTTGTATTGCACTTGACCCCCCTCTGGGCATTTTGTGTTCCTTGTTGAACTGGGCAATGTGGTGTGCAGGGTAACTACTGCTTGTCTTTTGACCCCTGCAAGCATGGCTCTACCCAGTTCTGTTAGGTACTACCTGGGTTTGCTGAGCCCCCTACTTCTCTGCTTTGGCGGCCTAAGTTTGAAAGAAGTAGGTGGGCTGCGGTGACTAACGTATAGTTGGTTAGGATTACTGTGGTCGGGTCGATGTTATATCATGGCGTGGGCATTCATTGAGCTTCACCCACTGAACCCATAGAGTCCAGAAGAGGGCAGAGCCTGTGTGAGTTTGAACAAAGTTTACGGTATTGCAACCCTAGTTCTATAAGCACAGGCAGAGCCCTCCACCAAAGGGGGAGGGATGGCAGACATAGGTGTGTGCTACCTTATATACTGTGGGGTTCGGCAGCTTTTCTATGCTACGCTTATGTACAACTTTTCAGTGAAAAGCAAGCTCATGATTTGAGGAGTGTATTACTCATAGGTTCCAGTTTAGGGCTCTGCCTGTGTTCAGTTGTGGGGTTACAATAACGTAAACTTTGCTTTTGAAGGAAGGTGCCAAATATTGACCTGGGGATGTGCAAAAGTTCATGGTGTGAAGTATAAAGTACAAAGAATATGTGCATGCAGGACAATTAGGTTATTGTAACATCTGGAGATAGACATATTTCACAGTGGATTATTGCAAATTGTTTGCTTTGAATAGTATTTTATGGTATCCATGTTTTTGATCAGTAAAGTTTGGGTTTTATTTCCTGTTGCAATTTGTGGTTCATCAGCCACAGAGCTGACTAAATCTTGGCTATCTCACTTTAAGTAGCTGTCCTAATTGAATACATTAAAGGTACAGTGTGTAAGATTTAGGAGGATCTATTGGCAGCATTGGAATATAGTATTAATTACAATGTTTTCTTCGTGTATAATAACCTTAAAATAAGAATAGCATGTGTTACTTTAGAATGAGCCAATATTTTTACATAAGCTGGTCCACTTCGTGTAAAACAGCCACCATGTTTCTACAGTAGACCAGAATGGATAAACCAAAAACGGGCTTTATGCCAACCATGTGCCAAGTGTGTAGGAGCACTACCTCCTTCACACTTGGCACACAGGAGAAGTTTCCGATTGTGGCAATCTGCAACCTCACCTGTAGATGCTGCCAAATCCTACACACTAACCCCTAATCCTAACCATTAGAACTCCTTTTGAATAAAAACACAAAACACAGGTTAAGTACACTAGTTTTTTTATGATGGTTAAGCTGTACATATTTTAGCAATAGCAGAACATATGTTTTCCAATGATTTTGAATGATTTTAGATATGACATACAGCGGGTAAAATAAGTATTGAACGCGTCACCATTTTTCTCAGTAAATATATTTCTAAAGGTGCTATTGACATGAACTTGTCACCAGATGTTGGTAACAACCCAAGTAATCCATACATACAAAGAAATCCAAACAAATTAGTTCAGAAATTAAGTTATGTGTAAAAAATGGAATGACACAGGGAAAAAGTATTGAACACGCTTACTGAAATTGATTTAATACTTCGTACAAAAGCCTTTGCTGGTAATGACGGCTTCAAGACGCCTCCTGTATGGAGAAACTAGTCGCATGCATTGCTCAGGTGTGGTTTTGGCCCATTCTTCCAAACAAACAGACTTCAAATCTTGAAGATTCCGTGGTCCTCTTCTATGAACTCTGATCTTCAGTTCTTTCCATAGATTTTGTATTGAATTCAAGTCAGCTGATCGTCTGGGCCATTCTAGCAGCTTTATTTTATTTCTCTGAAACCAGTTGAGAGTTTCCTTGGCTGTGTGAAATGTCCACCCTCGTTTCATCTTCATCATCCTGGTAGATGGGAGCAGATTTTTATCAAGAATGTCTCGGTAAATTTTTCCATTCATCCTTCCTTCAATCATATGAAGTTTGCCAGTGCTGTATGCTGAAAAACAGCCCCACACCATGATGCTCCCACCTCCAAACTTCACTGTTGGTATGGTGTTTTGGGGTGATGTGCAGTGCCATTTGACCTCCAAACATGGTGTGTATTATGGCATCCAAAGAGTTCAATTTTGGTCTCATCTGACCAGACTATATTCCCCCAGTATTTCACAGGCTTGTCTAAATGTGCAGCAAACTTTAAACGAGCTTCAACATGCTGTTTCTTCAGCAGTGGAGTCTTGCGTGGTGAGCGTGCATACAGGCCACGGCGGTTGAGTGCATTACTTGTTTTCATTGAAACTATTGTACCTGCTAATTCCAGGTCTTTCTGAAGCTCTCCACAAGTGATCCTTGGCTCTTGGACGACTCTTCTGATAATTATTTTCACTCCTCTGTCAGAAATCTTGCGAGGAGCACCTGGTCGTGGCCATGTTCTTTCCACTTCCGGATTATGGCCTCAACAGTGCTCAATTGGTTTCAGACAAATAAAATAAAGCTGCTAGAATGGCCCAGCCAATCAGCTGACTTGAATTCAATAGAAAATCTATGGAAAGAACTGAAGATCAGAGTTCATAGAAGAGGCCCACGGAATCTTCAAGATTTGAAGTCTGTTTGTTTGGAAGAATGGGCCAAAACCACACCTGAGCAATGCATGCGACTAGTTTCTCCATACAGGAGGCGTCTTGAAGCCGTCATTACCAGCAAAGGCTTTTGTACGAAGTATTAAATATATTTCAGGAAGCGTGTTCAATACTTTTTCCCTGTGTCATTCCATTTTTTTACACATAACTTAATTTCTGAACTAATTTGTTTGGATTTCTTTGTATGTATGGATTAGTTGGGTTGTTACCAACATCTGGTGACAAGTTCATGTCAATAGCACCTTTAGAAATATATTTACTGAGAAAAATGGTGACGCGTTCAATACTTATTTTACCTGCTGTATATGTGCAAACTAACTAACCGTACTAAACTAAGACTAAACTAAGACATTACATTTATTTGACACTTCAACATGAAGGAGAATTCAGGAACCCTATTCTATTCTTTAGTTTGCATGGTGCTAGAGAGAAAAATGTCACTCCACCCTTGTGACTTTGGCATTCTCCGCAACAGAATGATCTCGGTGTACTGGATATTAGTCTCTTGCTTTCTGCAGCTCCACATAGCTCGCATCCAGACTTTGGTCGGTTTGTAGCTGAACTCTAGCAGAACAGTTTGTTTTGTTTCTGATGAGGAAAAGTAGATTTGTTACCATAACCACAATACATTGGTCTGACTAAGTGTCCCAATGTACTTTGTTGAGATGTTTAAGCATGTCTTTACATGAACTCTATAAGTGTTGTGTGTTTTAATGACAACTCTTCTGATAGAGAACACCGCCCAGAGGCTGTAGAAAGCATGCTGCTGCCAAAATCAATCAATAGCATCAGCACACAAGCAATAAGCAGCTTATCGGCCGTTAATGAAAATGCTTGCCTTCAGTCCCATCAACATCTATCTACATTAAACTGACATCCAACTAATAAGATTACATCGTAGTAATGGATCTGATAGTTTTGTCTATTAGTAGACATTTAATCCATCTTAATACCAGCCAGTGTCTAGCCAGTGAATGATTTGGAGTGTTTTTAACTCAAACAACCTGGTATTAGTGCTCTCTAATTCAGATTTATTTCATACTGGCTGATATGTGACCAAGACTGAAAACATATAATCCTGCAGTATACTTGCAGGTTTAAGCAACATATATGATAACCTAATTTACAGATTCTGCTGACTTGATTGCTGACCCTCCCACAGGACTGATTTTTTTAGAGAGCGTTGTGTTGTCTGTGTATGTCCTCAGGGGTGTGTCCAGTGGCCTGGGGTGGCAGGTACCACCCCTTGAATTTCATTGGTCATTATGACCACCCCATTATGATTGGATATCTGCCCAGCCTAAGGCGGGACTTGGTTTAAGGGTTTGTCTGTCTGACAATTAAACCAAACCTTTGTTTATAGATGCAATTCAGTATAAATCTCAGAGGCAGTAAGAGTAGTGTCGAGCCTTAGTAGCCTGCCAAAAGCCGCAGAAGAATGAGAATAAGATCTTGCTTTGATTTAGAGCTGTCAAACACGTTATGTCTCTGGGGATTGTGGGCTGAATTTGTTACAGTGCAGTTTACTAATGTAAGTGCAATTTGTAAACCTCTATACTGTACATGTAGGGAGGAGGTCGGGTTAGGCGGATGAGTTTAATAGGGCTGTACCAAATAGTTCGAAGCTTCGAAGCTATGGTTGTAAGATTCATGGTTGCCCATAGGTGTTTGATTTAAATGTGCATTGATATAATGCAGTGGTGGGCCATGTATTTTATACCTGGGCCTTTAGTGCTGTCCTACTACAGCTGAACTACCTCCTAATAACCTCATTATGACGCCACAGCTACAGTTTATTATTTGTCTTGTGTAAAAAAAACGCATATTCACATAACACTGCAACATTTGACAAGTGAAATAAGATGTTATATGAAGCTCAACACCTATGAGGGCTACAAATACATTAACTACAGAGTGCAGATACATGAATACGCACAAAACTATAAAGGATGCAGGTCTATCACTGTGATACAGCATGACAGGATGCTTCGTCATTAACGGGCAATGCATATCGTCAAAATCAATGTAATTAACACAATGACAAGAATAAACTCAAAAGTATATATACAAATATATATTTATCAGTGCTGGGCAAGTTAACGCGTTAATTTTAAAATTTTAATTTTAATGTTAATTTTTTTAAAACGCATTTTTAAAATTTATTATAATTTTTTTTTTTTTTCTTTTTTTGAAAGACAAGAGACAATACATATACATAACAACAAGAGGATGACAAGAACAGTGGGATAAAAGCCAGCAAACATCCTATAGTCAGTCAGATTAACGTGAGACAACATCCGGTTTCTTCAGACGAACATCCGGTTTTCAGAATAAGATGCCAACAAAGTATGAATTATATTCACATTAAGTATAAAACATGCTACCTGCATCTCGTGAACCAAATGTTATTGCCCTTTTGTTCGTATAGCAGTACTTTTAAAATAAAGGTGAGCAATACACTACTTTTGAATTCATTATTGAACTTTGCCATAACAATGCGATTAATCGCAAAAAATCCATGCGATTAATCGCGATTAGATATTTTAATCGTTGCCCAGCACTAATATTTATATGACAACAAAGCAGGTAGAATAACATAAAACCCAAATAACACGATTCAACAGGCCTCTGCACATTCCAGCAAAACTGCGGCGCTAAAACACGCATTCCGCCACACACTCAAGAGCACGGGCCATTCAAATATTATTCACATCAGAGGGAACAATATTAACCATATCATAAAAAACGACACCATAGACAAATGAACACAGTAGTAACGCTACTGCAGATGTAAAAACAAAAGCTGTAGCTCACTTGACTCAGCACCTCAGAACAATGTATGTAATGATGAGTTCAATACAGTAAAAACCTGTCAGTAATAAAATTGATTATTGGTAAATGGTCATTGTTGAGCTGTAATACAATGTGGCTAGTGTCAAACTGTTACCTATACTGCTCATGTAGTAGTGTTTCAAAATGTGCTAATGTAAAGCGAGGAGAAATGCAGTTGTATCTATTTGAATACCTTCTCTGTCTACAATTATTGGAGTATAAGAGAGTCCATATCCATCATATACATTTTTGTTATATTAGGTTTGGAAATAATATTAATTTTATAATGCAAATAGGTTGAAATGAATGAATACATATGTTATACTTAATTCTGTTTTTAATTATTTATTTTTATAGAAATCACTGCCAGACATAAATGCCAAGCTGTTGTTGTATGACTACTATACCTGTATGAGTTACTGCAAAGGGAATTAAACATCATATCCATCATCGCTCAGCTCTTTATTTCATACTCTGGAGATTTGGCCTTAACTGGTGTTTTGGCCGACCTAATGACAAAGACAGAGGTAGTGCCCAGACTGAGCTTATCCCTCCAAAGCTCCACATCATGGATGGTCCTTTGAACCGGATGTCTCATGGGTTTTCCGTAGAGATGGAACCATTACCAGCGTATGAGGCTTGTGGTTCAAGCCCGAGAAAGCATATTCGCCCCCAAAGCGCAAGGCAGATTATGAGGTAGATCAATCAGGCAACATAATTAAGAGATACAGTGAGGAAGTAAAGACTACTCACCAGCACAATCATGCCAGGATGACTTCCCTCCCCTACCAAGGCACCCAAACAGGCAGGCTATTCTTCAAGAGATTTTTATTCACCAGGCACAGTGGCGCATGCCATCAGATCTAGTTGAGCTTAGAGCACTGGGAACGGACATGAGACCGTTAGTGGATGCTGTTGTGAACCTTGACAACCTACCTTCTTTTCATATCGGCAAGCCAGAGTTAATGTATGTTTGGGGATGACCCACTTCTAACACAGGAGCTTCTGCAGCAATGGAAAGTCTGGGAGAAAGAACTACAAGTCCTATCTCAGATCATTCTGACATTTCCAGTATTCAGAGAGAGGTGCATGTATTTTGCAAAGCCTCCGAAGAAGCTTACTGCTCTGTGGCGTACTGCCGGACCACTGAGAGACATGGTGGAGAATATCCATTGCATATGTCATTCCTGATGGCCTGCTCCACAGTCCCTTTCAAGAGATTTCACTCAATGCCCTGACTGGAACACCTACTTGTGCACAGCTATCTTAAGTGCAAGAGCTTACCATCAATATTGATCAGACAATCCTGTGGTCTAATTCCAAAATTGCTTAAATGGCTCACATCTGAATCCTGCCGATTTAAGGTCTTCATCAGCAACTTTCTCGGATTAGAAGCTGACCAACAGGCATGCCTGGAGATATGACAAACCCTGCTGATTACGTGAGACGTAGGAAAAAGCTGAAGGAGCTTGTTGAGCCAAATATATAAAGAAGGAACCTGAAACTCCCCGTGACCTATCTGCTGAGAACAGCCTCATGGAAGTGATATATGACTATTTTCTAATGTACACACAAACGTGATTCGTTAAAGAAAGTAAGTTGCCGATTTCAAAGTCATTCTATTTTAAATTCTATATTCTGTTCAGAGGCTGCTTGTACGCAGTGTTGCCAACTTGGCGACTTTCTCGCTAAATCTGGCAACTTTCCAAACCCTCATGGCAACTTTTTTTGTCAAAAGCTACTAGTGACAAATCTAGCTACTTTTTCTGGTGTTGTTGGAGACTTTTCTGGTGTTTTGACTCTGACGTGAAAGCACGTACCGTTCAGCACACGGGAGCTGCCATGAGCCCCTCCGCCGCCTCAAAGCACTCAAAGGCAGTTAGTCTGACAGTAGCCCCTCGCGCAGCAGTCCCAGCTGCAGAAAGAGGAGACCCACACTCTCCGTGTCCAGACTGCAAATGAATCGCGCATGCGCAAAGCCGCCGCTGTTCCCGCCTCTCTCCTACAGCGCTCATTACAATTATGCAAATTAGGCGATGACGTTATTTAGGGACTTCTAGCGACTTTTAGGACAGCCAATAGCTACTTTCCTTACTGAGGAGTTGGCAACACTGCTTGTACGTGCCTAACTGCATTCCACCAGGCACAGCTAAACCACGGCTACCACAGCTGATCGTGGTCACGTACTAATAAGTATGTATGTTGCCTATTTTTGTAGTAATACCTATATTTTGTTTGTATCTGCCTTTTTTGGTTCATGCCTTGAACGTAATTCGTTTTTTCCGGTTTATCTTAGTTTGGATGTGTATTCCCGGGAATCCTGTTTCCCAGGGTTAAATCTAACTCCAAAGGGCTCAGATGGGTGGTTTCCTGCTGGTCTACAGCCTACTAAAATCTGGTAAGCCAGTTTCTAGAAGCAGTCGACTTCTCACTCTGTCTCCAGAGCTAGATGAGAGTGAAGATCTCATCCGTGGTGGAGGAAGACTTCGTCGAGCAGAAGACCTAGAATTGACAGCTCTTCATCCAGTCATCCTAGACCTAGAGTGACTAGGCTTCGACAGCTACCTCCACCACCCAGGCCCGGAGTGAGTGTTCACTGTGCTTCGACGCTCCTTCTGGATCCTGACAGTGCATGATGCCGTTCGGCTCTACCAGTACAGCTGGGCTGACTGTTGTCGATAGGGGGCCAGACCAAAGATGGCAGACCTACCAGCAGCCCATCTGCGCCTATTCAAACCTACTTTTCATTCCACGGGGATGGACTGCTTAAGGCTATTCAAGGTCAAGGTGGGCCGGCACCTGGAAAAAAGATAGGGGATCATATTGAAGTGCCTCACCACCAGGCAATATACTTGAACTGCTTTATTGCTATCAATACAGATGTTTTTCCTAATGGCACTTCGTCGGTTTATTGCCCACAGACGTCCGCCTGCAGAGCTGTTCACCGACCAGGGGACAAATTTTAAAGAAGAGTGCGAATTCTGTGAGACCTCCAGATCCAGTGACTCCCAGTGTTCTTCTGATGGGGTGGCCTGATGGTTTGCTACCTCAGGTAGTTTACCCTGAGAACGAGCTCATCAGTCGCCGCCGTTGGAAGCACTCCCATTTTGATCACATTCCTGGCTCGTTTCATCCGGCTCTACGTGCCGAGTCTGCAAGCTCACATGAAGTGGCAGGCCACACCAGATAACATGACAGAGAACTGTGCGGTGATGATCACTGATCCACATATTTCCAGGGCCCTATGGATCCTTGGAAGGGTGGTCAAGACTCGTCCCAGCTAGGGTTGGGTACCGAAAACCGGTGCCGGTATGGTACCGGTTCCTATACGACCGGTATCTACCGGACCGAAACGCAACGCAGATTTCGGTGCTTCCTTTCGGTGCCTGAGCCGATTGAAATACTTTTTTGACACTACTCTGATGACTCCGTCCTAGGTTAGCTCGTCCTAGGACCGATGCTAACGATAGCATCGGTCCTCCGCTCCTCACTCATGGTATTATTACAACCGGACGAGCGTGCGCGCTTAGAAACAAACCCCTCCATCATTCTGGCGAAGCTTCGGCCATGATTTATTAAAAAAAACAAAGAACGAGATCTGTCATACGGCTGGCAGGCTACTGACTTCCTCTATCGACATCCGGGTACTTAGCGCTAACATGCACAGGCACACGAAACCTTCTTCTTCTTCTTTGAGGTGTAGTGGCGGTTGGCAAACGACAAATTGGCGCATTAGCGCCACCAACTGGTTAAATATAATAAAAGAAGTCATATGCTCATATTTCTAATATTTAATATATTGTTCAATTTGAAGAAAAAAGTATCGGTTCAGGCACCGTTTAGTCACCGGTATCGTTTTAGCACCGGTATCGGAAAAAACCCAAACGATACCCTTCCCTAGTCCCAGCCCTGACGGGCAGATCAGGTCTGCTGACGTGAAAGCAAAGGAGAGAGTCTTCATCCGCCAGTTGCCAGGCTGGTTGCCCTCCCTACACTTCCCTCTGGGCAGTTGACTTTGGCTCAGTAGTAGAGCAGTTTGTTCTTCAATCAGATGATAGACGGTCCGATCCCCAGCTCTGCTAGTCCATGTCGATATGTCCTTGGGTGTGAATGGGTGAATGATGGCATGTAGTGTTAAAGCTCTCTGAGTGGTCGAGACTAGTATAAGTACATTTACCATCAGTATTGTTAAGATAAATAAACTATCTTATAGTTTCAAGAGCAGTTTCTGTGATTAATTTGTGCATGTGTGTTGTTAATAGCTGGTTGTTATAGTCAGTGCTCGGATTCAAACCTTCACTGTTCACTCTATTAATGTGGACTAGTACTCCAACTATTGACATTTTTAGTGAACATCACTTTTGAGACATCAGTTTTGTTATTGGTCCCTGATCCCAGGGTAGTGCCCTGTTATTATTAATCTATGTTAATAATCATATTGATGTTAATACTTTTATTAATATTAATAATTATTTTTTATACTTGCTAATAACCAAACACTGCCAGATCCCAACACTGTGATTATCCTAGCCTTAAAATATCACAACCATAGTTCAATCAGGAGAGACTTGATTAGAATTGAATAATGATTTATTATACATGCATAAAATATGAATAGTGCAAAGTCTTTGGCTATTGGACTCCATCCTGAAGTAATATAACCCAGGGGTAGGGATACTGTGGTCCAATAAGGCGTAATCCCCCCCTGGAGTCCAGACATTGGTAGTGGTGGTGATGAAGATGATGAGGAGGAGCATGACTGTGATGCTGACTGGAGGTGACTCGGGTGGAGGAGGGTCGCATCTGCTTAGAGCTGAAATGACAACTGACAGCAGCAGAGAGGAGAAGACTTTTTAAAGTTTGACAGCAACGATGTGATTGGCTTCAGGGAAACTGTGCAGAATCGGGTTGGTTAACTTAAAGTGAACGCCCACAATCAGCTGATCACAATAACATGTGTGTAATGATACACTTCAGTGTGTGTAATGAGAACGATTTGTGCTTCTCTTAGAGTCAGTTATTTAAATGAAAACATTCTAAGTGCTCAGATGTAACAAAACAATCGGAGGAGAAGGTTTGGAAGATGTTCAGGTTAAAGTTGTGAGGTAAGGCACACACAAGATACCTGGTACCCATGAAAGCAGCACCGGTCCCCTCTGTTAGGAACAACAGATGCACTGTGTGCAAAGACATGCTGCAGCCATTCATTTTCTATTTACATCATGTTCATGGATGGTAGGCAGACAGAACAGCGCAAGGAGGGCAAGCACGATAGCACCGATGACAGCCACGAGGCAGAAGAAAAGCCGCTCCGAGCCCTCCAATAGAGCCCGGCAGCTTCAGCAACATTTAGGTCACAGGGTAGAAGAAACGCCACAGTGAGCCGCAGCAGGAACCAGCAGCTTTGTCGACAGTGAGACCACAGAAAAAGAAAACGTGGCAGAGAAAGCTAACAATGACAGTAGATGTAGTTTGAAGTTTCACTGTCCAAATAATCCATGATCTTGCGTGTTCATGTGAAAATGTGTGCGAAATTGACTGTTCCTCTCATTTGAAAGCAGATGATCTTGGATGAATGAAGTATGGGGATGTGTAAATTGTCGCTCTTTGTTTATTCTCATGGCCTTGGTAGAATGAAGTTTGGGGTTGTGTCTGCTCTTCTGGGAGAAGTTTTCAGACAACTGGATGTTCCCATCACAGTCTACCTGTGCAGACATCCCGTCACTCAGTCATGGCCTGACTTGAGGGCGTGTTTATCAACCCAGGCAGCAACCTCTGGGGTCTGAAGAGTGAAGCCAATGCGGAAGAGCCTTAAACTTGCACTCTTTCTAATGGCCAGCAGGGGGAAACTCTTCTGGGTGCAAAAAGAAGTCAGATTGTATAGAAGTCTATGAGGAAATGACTCTACTTCTCACTTGATTTATTACATCAGTAAACATTGTAAACATGAGCTTATGGTCTCAATCTCTAGTTTCAAGTCCTCTTCAATACAGCATGATGTTGATTTCGTAAATTATGATCCATTTAGAGTCAAATAGACCATAGAGCAGGGTATGCTTTAGGGCGGGGCTACACGGTGATTGACAGGTAGCTACCACAGTGTTATTTTCGGTCTGGGAGTTGTCCGTGTTTCTATCTCAGAACTTTAACCATTTAAACAGTGAGTTTTCAGTTCATAATAATTCTCCAAAACTTTGTGTGTGTGTCTATTTAAGTCTAGAAGGCCCACAGCAGCAGCATAACAAATCGGTTTCTCTTTCACAGAATGTGAAGTAACTAAGCGGGAAAAAAGTGTGAGGACAGAACGGTAGAGATAGAGCGTGTCGTCCTCTAATCAGAAGATTGGCGGCTCGATCCCTAGCTTCTCCTCCAGCCCATATGTGGAAGTGTCCTTGGGCAAGATACTGTATCCAAATTGCTTCTGAAGGCTGTGCCCTCAGTGTGTGAATGTGCGTGAATGTTTAAATCAAGATAGCACCTTGTATGGCAGCCTCTGTCATGTGTCTGTGAATGGGAGAATGTTGACATGTAGCGAACAGCGTTTTGAGTAGTCGGAAGACTATAAAGGAGCTTTATAAACACAAATCCATTTACCATCCATTACCAAAAATCCAAACAGGGTACAGGATTTGTATTAAATCTATGTAGTCTATCTGTATTTCTGTTTACAAGCCTGTGAATACCAAGTTACAGACAATACACCTGCAACTAGAGTTACCCGATGCATTGGCGGGAGAGGAAGATGAGTTAGTCTGGGAGATTGAGGTGCACTGCAGAGAAGAGGACGAGACAGTGCAGATACTATGTGTGCAAAGTAGAGGGCTGATTTGTTGTAAGTAATGAAGTTGGGAGACTATAGATGGTCTGTGTAACTTGATAAAGAGCAGACTGGATCTGTTCATCGCATAGTAACAGTTGGTGAGTTGTCTGAGTGAAAACAAATTGCTAAATTACAGTGATGTAAAAAAAAAAGTGTTATCTAACATAAAGGATGCACCAATAAATGTGCTGCTAGGTATAAATGTGTTCAGGCTACCGACTCTCAGAAATTGCACACAAAAAAACAGAGGATCTGAACAGGGGCCAAGATGTTGATATCAGTGCTCTTACCCAGCTTGTAAGAGTGTCATTGTCAAAAGAAAGTGGTGATTATTATATAATAACTTTGGCTTTGATCTGGTTGTCATAATTGGTCTTTGATGGTGAACATCTATCAGTTGGTAACATGTCGCCTACTGGAATCATCATACAGTCCAGTGATGCTAGTGATAATGATGATAATGATAATGATACTCCTAACCCTGTTGAAGGTTGGTGTGTTGTAAGACAATATGCCGTATGGGTCTAATATAAAATATGATTCTATTAACATGAGGCGGTGCACTGAACAACTATACATTACTCCGTTCACTGGAAAGGAAGGTGACGTGATTAGCTAACCATGCTGCTCCTGCTGAAGCTGCATGTGGAGTAGAATCTTGAGGTGTTGATGATGATAAATCGACCTGCAATCAGATCGCTGCGGTAGACAATAATGTCGGCCGTGGACGAGATGGGGCGCTTAAATCAATAGGGGCCAGATTCCTCCTTTGGCAGAGGTGATATAAGGCATATACATATCAGAGACGTGCCAGCTCTTGATGCTTCTCTTAGTGTCTTGATTTAACGTGACAACAATCTTGATAATCTTGAACAGGCTGTCTGCTGTAGTGAACATAGCTAATCCTGGTTGTCCCTGCTGTGTGCTGTTGAGTCCGGAACTGTTGGGGATGATGTATTGACCTGCAATCAGAATGCCACGGTAGACAATAATCCCGGCCACGGTCAGTGTGGCGAGTGAATCCGTAAAGGGGCTCTGATTCATCCTCGACATGTAAGAGACCTGCCAGGTTTTAATGCTTTCTGAGCTGTGTCAGCATCTTGATTTTACAGAAAATAATCTTTTAATCTCCGGCACCTATCAGTGATAGGCCGTCTGGTGTAATTGAGCAACGCTTTAGAGGATTCACCATCAGGTAGTGTTTTGAATGTCGTGTTGAGAAGCTTGCAATGTGGCAGCAGTTTATTGAAAAATTGCAACGTGAAAATATGCAATATGCAAAACAATTGCCCAGAGCGGTTAGTTTCAAACACATGCATGAAGTATTCACTAAATTTGAGAAATACTTGGATGCAAAATGTACAGTCTTTCATCAATCGTAAACGCCTGCAGTGTTTCCAAAGACATGATGCCCCACAGCAGCATATCCTCTGCTGCTATGAGCAGTAGTAGAAGTCAAGCTGTTGTGCTATTATTGTTGTTTGCTGTCTCTCTCTATGTCTCTCTCTCTCTCTTTTCAACCCAACCGGTTGAGGCCGATGGCCGCCCACCCAGAGCCAGGTCCTGCCCAGGAATGTTGGGTCTCTGTAAACTGCAGGGATTGGTTTAGACCTGCTCTATATAGAAAGTGTCCTGTGATCACTTCTGCTATGATTTGACACTATAAAATAAATTGGAAATTAAATGAAAATTGGTTATACCTACACATTGAGCACTATTATTTGATTGAAAACCAAAAAGTGCAAAATATCTCTGTTATAATTTCTACCACGCTTGTGAAACTCTGTTATACCACAATTTTAAGCGACAATGCAATGTTTTGTTTTACAGTGTGTCATAGCCACCTTAAGCAAAAGTCTAAAATGCACCGAATGTAAACACATTCGCAAAGCTAAATTCTGTTTTAAGCAACCCAAACCACAACACGTCATACCTTGTAACACACTGAAATACTACGAGGCATGTGAAGAAACATCTGCATAACTGTGCACCCACTCGCACTGCGGAGAGCAAAGATTGGAAAACAAAAGTGCCGCATGAATATTTGATTCCATCAAGGGAAAAGAGAAAAAAAACACGGAGAAAGTACATAATGTTTGAATTGGAGACTCTGCATCATAATGAAGAGCATGAGGCAAAATTTGCGTGCGCTTCAATAAATCAAAAATGTGTGGACGCTTTTGTGAAATGCTACAGACTGCCAAACTACCTCAGTTAAAAAAAGCACATAATGCACCCAGATTTGACAACTCCATAGTGTTGAAATAATTTGTGATAGATGGGATCACAACGCTGGTGACGATGAGAGGGTAGCGGGGTCATTCTAATGTATGACAAAGCATCTGACAGTGCTGGATGGATTCATTCAGTTTGCTACCCATGCGTCTGTCAAAAACACCTGCTGCTTCAGGGTTTGAGGATATGGAGAAAGGTTATTTTCCCATCAAGTTCAACACTAGAGAGAATGAGTACTACACAGGCAATTGCCCAAATCCTTCCGACTACGAGTATGACGAGATGAGTGACGGCAAGAAAAAGGCTTTCATGAAGTTTTATGATACAGTCCGAGGAAAATCCTTTTGTTTTCAATCAGAGATTCGGCGCTGCTGCGTAATGATGTGGAAGTGTTGCGCATGGCTTGATTGATTTATCGCGAGACTTTTCTTGAGCGCAAACAGGGAGATCAGGTTGCATTCACCATTCTGACATCTAGCTTTAACGGGGCTATTCAAAACACTATTTTTTACCTAAAAGACACTGTGGCTCTCACGCGTGAAGGCACATACACCACACAGGAAATATTCAGATGCGTCTATAGAGTAGCTTTTAACATGTAGCTCATACAGAATACATTGAGATCAAACATGTATTCAGTCATCATGGGGAACAGCTGTTCACAGCACACTATGTGGGTGGGTATGATACAGCTAGTGTCAAATGCCATGTGCAGTCTTATTTAATCCTGACACCAAAGTCTCTTACGGGAAGCTGTAGTGTGTGTTCAATAAAGAAATAGACGCCTTGGAAACACAACATGGGCGTCAGGTTGTAGTGTTGTGGGAGTGTGAATGGACACCACTAACAATATCAAATCTTGTGGGCCAGTTACAAAACAATGGATAGCCTCGACCTTAGGGTCTCTTTGGTGGTCATACCAATGCCATGAAGCTTTATCACAAGGTTGAAAATGATGAACAAATCAGATACTACGACTTCGCTGGGCATCTTCACTAGGAGCCCGTTGGCCCACCGCACATTATCAACAGGGATCTTTATTCTAATGATTATTTTGGGTTTGTGAAATGTACTGTGCTCCAACCAAAAGGCTTGCTCCACACTATGAATTGCTCCCGAAGGCTGTGCCATCGTTGTGTGATTGGGTGTGAATGTTAGATAAGAGTCCTGATGGGCAGGTGGCACCTTGCATGGTAGCCAGTGCCATCAGTGTATGAATGGGTGTGAATGGGTGAATGATGACATGTAGTGTTAAAGAGCTTTGAGTGGATGAACTATACAAGTACAGTCCATTGACAGCTGTCAGGCGTGTGGGGATATACAGTAATATAATAAGTAGCATCTTTTACATTACACATTCAATATTTGTTCCTTTGCACTATTTGTGCTCTTAGCAATTTACAGAAACACTTAACTTGTATTTAGCAATTGTTTAGCAATATTGTTGGTCGTTATTAGATTTTATATATATTTACATATACAAATCTATTTTTCCAATTATTTGTGTGTACATAAAAGTACTATATGTATGCTGTGTCTATTTGAATATTCATGTGAAATTGTGTGAAAGTATATTGAGTGTTTGTGGCCACTTGGGGACAGCACAACAAGCTGTAAAATACAATAGTAACACCTCATCACATCCAGCAGACACAGAGCAACGTTAGCATTCATCTGGAGTCGTGTCTGCGTCTACCCGACGAATGGAATTCCAATATTCACTGTTCTTTTAGCTCTGGGTTGGTCTCCACCAACTCCTGGAAAAAAAACTATTCCGTCTCAATGTCTGTCTGCAGTTTGATGCTAGGCAGGAAGTGTGCGATGGATTTATTGGAGCTTTCTTAATGAAAACAGCTGCCTGCTGCCGCTGGAAATGAGGTTGACGCTATGCACCATAAAACCAAAACAAATAGCTAAAAGAGGCTCAAAAGCTCTCTGGAGCTGAGGGGAACTGCAGAGTTGGTGGGTTTGTCATGAGTGAGGCCTTTCCCATTACACACAGTCATTTGATCCACATGCCACCCCAGCCCGGACCCACCCCCCTTTCTTATGATGTCTGCGGGCTGCACCGAGAGCCGGCTGTGGGTAGAAGAAGAAGTAGGTCAGACAGGAGCATACTGCAGTGGTTTGCGTGCCATAGGAGCCCATGTTCTGCTGCTCTGCTTGTTTTTGTGCTGCAGAAAAAAAAATATGGACAGAGAGGTAGATATATATATGTAGACACATGTAGAGAAGGAAAGAGCACAAGGAAAATACAGCAGAACAGAAGAGATCGCCTTTCGTACCTCAGCGCAGAGTATTAGAGAGAGGAAAAAAAAGAAAAGAAACCAAGGGCATTTGCTGGCCCTGTTCTCCTGTCCGCCTGGAGCTCAGTGCGGTGCAGTGCGATGCTGCAGCAGTGGTGGAGCTCCGCCTCCCAACTCCATGAGGTAGCAGTTTCTCACTGCTGCCTCATGAGCAGTGATGTCATCTTCAGTTTATTATTTGCTACTAACAGTTCCATCGGCGGGCTAAATGACTAATCCGTCTGTATTTATTCCTCAGTAGCTTTGCTGCTGTGCAACACAGAGCATGACGCTTGTTTCTTTTCTTCTGTTACCGTACACAGATATTGGATATTGAGGCCTGACACTGCTTTTGTGAAAGGAAGTCTCAATTCTCAATATTATAGAGATTCCCAGGTGAATTAAGCAAGACTTGGTGGATATTTACTATGCATATTGCAAATTACTGTCAGTGTCACTGCAATGTTTCATTTGTTGGGTATTTACTAAGATTACAGAACAATATAAGATGAGTTTATTCATATCTGGAAAACAGTTTGATGACAAAACAAAATTGACTTTTTGCAGCAGAACCTGGAATATTGGAGTACTGCAATCATGCAGTCTTTAACCCTGCAAGGAAGTTTAGCCTATGTTGTAGGGGCAGTCATAATAATAAAAAAAACTGTATTTCTTTCATTTTAAGGTCCTTGTAAGAAGCGCGCCTTGCCTTTTTTTCAGAAAGTTAGCATTTCCTTCCAGCTTGTTGGGAAATGCATGCCTAAGCATCTTTGCAAAATGCAACGAATGCTGGAAAGCCAGAGAGCTGTGAGTGGAATCTTAACTGCAGCTCTGCACCTCCGATTAGCTTGATAGAAGAGGAGTGATGCAACGTTCTCCTGCCAGCTGCCCCCAAGTTAACTACAGTCAACTGAAGCGGTCGAGGCTTTTAGGAGCTTAGATACATTTACACGAATGAAGCCGTTGATTTGCTTGTCTCTGATTGCTTCATAACTACCTCTGTCATGTATTTCCTCAGTGACCTTGATATTTTGACGACCAGCAGCCCTCCTGTTAGCCAATGATCAGCTTTGTTTTTCTTACTATGTACCTGAAACCCTGTAGAGACGGTGTCTGCTCAACAGCCACCACAAAATAGAGTTAAATGTGGACTCATCTAAAGCTGTACTAGTAAATCATTTAATACCAGATAACCATATAGATTTTATTTTGTCTTACTTAAACCTGCATTTGTCATGAAGAATATGTCAGCCTGAATGATTCCTCTCCCCCCCCCGGTCATATTAATGCTCACATTCCTCGATGCTCCGGCAGAGGAGGTGGAGTAGCAGCCATCTTCGACTCGAGTCTATTAATAAACCTTACAATAAACAACCAAACAACGGTATTGTTAGATATACTTACACATTGCCATGGCCTCCGGTACCACCGTACAGAATCCTGGAGTTATCTTTAAACAGGATGTGTTCTTCAGCTCCCACATTAAACACACTTGAAGGACTGCCTTCTATTGAATACGTAACATTACAAAAATCAGACACATCCAAAACAATGTCGAGAACTAGTCCATGCATTTGCTACTTCTAGGCTGGGAAATGTAATTCCATATGATCAAGCTACCCCAATAAGTCTCTCAGACTCGTCAGCTGATCCACAATGGTAAATGGACTGTACTTGTATATCTCTTTTCTAGTCTTCCGACCCACTCAAAGTGCTTTAACACTACATGTCATCATTCACCCATTCATACACTGATGACAGGAGCATGGTTATATAATATTCATACACCACAGGAACAGCCTGCTGGAGCTAATTGGGGTTAGGTGTCTTGCCCAAGGACACATCGACATGGACTAGCGAGCGAACCGCCGATCCTCTGATCCTGCTCTACCACTGAGCCACAGAACGCTGCGGCATGTGTACTGACTAGGAAAAGAGATCCTATTCCTCCCATATCACTGATGCTTCTCTGCAGTGGCTCCCTTGAGTACCCTATTACCCCACGAGATCAACGTTCTACCAGAATGCCGGGTTTGTGATTTCTAAAGTCTCCAAAATGGGAGCCAGAGCCTTCAGCTCGTCATGCTTCTCTCCTGTGGAACCAGGTAGGAGTTTGGGTACCAGAGGCATTATACACCCTCTCCACATGTAGGAGTGGGCTCGAGACCGTGGAGATGTTGTGCTTTCTCGTCTTGCAGGTTGCCATGGATCACGGTCCGTCTGGATCGTGGCTGCTCTTGTTGCCGTGGTTCTGCTTGACACCCACTGCTGCTATAATTATTATGAGTCATATTACTTTTATAGTGTTGCTGATGTCGTTGCTGTCGTTGTTGCTGTGTCTCTGTGTCTTTCTCTCAATTTCAATTCAATATGCTGAATTGGCATGAATTGGATGAACAAGGGCAATATTATGTGGAATTGATCACATAGTAATTGGTATTTGTGTGTAGATTGTAACACACATTTGTGAACACCCTAAATTACACACAAATACCAATTTGAACACGTGTAAACCAGTTTTACAACTGCACACATTAGATTATTACTTTATACAATGTTCACAATGATCCCATTTTAAGGCAAATCAACTTCAATACACTTTCAAACGGATCCACCAAAATCAATGAGATAACACATGGTTATCGAACACCGTCCACATTTCAAAACATTAACAATAGCATGAAGTCTGGCAGCCTGGTGGAAGTTCTACAAAATAACAAACACCACTTTTTGCAACATCTTATTTTACGCCCATCAGGAACAATCCGGATTCTTTTAATGCCGAGAGAAACCACTGAATTGCCGCACATAGAACAATAAAGGCATCACACATGCAGAAGTGCGGCATCAGGAGCAAACCAAATCTTCAACTTTAATCATACGTTCAATAAAAATGTAACATATAACCACCAACCTAGATCTTCCTCACTCAACCTCAGAATGAATTAACATCCTCAAAAAAAACTAAATCCTCTTCAAATCCGTCAAAACTTCGAATTGTTATCCCTTTTTATAAGTTTGTCTTTTTATTGATAAGCATAAAATCTTGAAATTAGCAGTTTTAACTCTGTTTTATAAGTTGCTTAGAGCTTTTGGTAGGAAGTTAAACGGGTCATAATTTCCTCTCTAATATCTATTTCATATTGCTGTGAAAACATCTCCTTCAAACAACTGTATTTAATCAACTGGTGTTCCAAAAACTACATTTCACAAGATTACTATTGCACACGTCATGATGATGACTAACGTTTGCTGATCAGAGCATGAAGCATCATAATGTTACTGAATGGACCCTCTGTCCGTAGCCAATGTTTCCCTGTGCTCATTTCAACACAGATTTGTAGTTCCCTCTGTAGGATTATCAGAGACTAGCAACTACACTACAAGCACTGATGGCAATCTCCCGATTGCATATTCTTACTGAACATTGGCCGATAACAATCAGCAGTAAAAATATATTTAACTCTAAGATGGTTAAACTGTGGTAGTTCACGGATCAACTGGTCCATTAGACCTCCAGTGAACAGCAGATGTTGTTGCTGCCTTGGCATTTAAGCTGTCACTGCCAGCTTGAGAGACTCATTTAAGTATATATTCCTTTAGATCTACATTCTATCAATCTACACTTTTCATACTATCTATGCCATGCATTTTTCTGGCATTATTACATTTTGTAATTACTTCCCCATATATATATATATATATATATATAGGTCTGTTAACGCCGCTGGAGTCGCCGCTGGCTAATCGCTCCAATAACAGCTGCTTCCTCCGCATGTCGGCAGTAGTAGAATTATAAAATGCAGACTTTAACTGGACACCAGCTGCTAGTATAGACAACAAGGTCAGCAACACATGTAATCAGTTGTCCATGTTGAATTAACCTGGTAGTTGATCGATAATCAAGGCTGTTGTTGTCACGTGATAGGGGCGTCACGAATCAGGGAAGGAAACGTCGTGACTGCTAAGAACCAATCAAGTAGTGAACGCAGGTGTGAGCGTCATCGTTTTAAAACTTCCGGTCCACACTAGGAGGTAACCCCAGAGTTTTCAAACTTACCTGGCCTCTGTGTGTGTATATATATATATATATATATATAATATATATATATATATATAGTTTACTTATCCCAAGGGAAATCAATGTGCAGCAGTTGCAATACAAAATGGAAAGAGTGTGAATACAAAGAGTATTATATAAAGATATACTATTTCATTGCATTTCAGAGTCTAGGCTACAACAAACTGAAGTAGGTGGCAGGAGCCGTTGGGGGACCTGAAGGTATCAAAGCATCATCTACACTGAGCAGCATAGGCACACCTTCAAATAAGTATGTTTGCAGTCACTGAGGAACCCACAGTTATAGTGTGTGTGTGTGTGTGTGTGTCTGTCTGTGTGTGCTGGTGTCAGCAAAAACATACTCCTATACTCATAATAAAATAATAATAATAATACATTTTATTTATATAGCGCTTTAAAAGGCACTCAAAGACACTTTACATGTTAAAAACAGAAACAATAGAAGCATTTATAATAAGAACAAAATATACGACATAACTAAGAAAAAAATAATAATAAATAAATAAAGAAAGTAAGAAAACATACATGACTGACTTTAGAGGTTAAAAGCAGATTTGAATAGGTGAGTTTTAAGTGCAGTGCTCATATCATCTGCAATCCAGCAGCATGTCAATCTCCCTGCCTGTGAATGTAAACTACATGCTCTCCACATTACCCTTTGTCTGCTTGGATTGTTTGATTGCTACATTGTTACAGTAAACACATACAGTAAACACATTAGAGTTCTTGCAAACTGCAGTACATTGTGGGCTAACTGGACGCCTTGTAATTCAAAGAGAAACAGGCCGTCACAATCCATACCCCTGGAGGAGAGGATGTTCTTGTATCTGGAAAAATTACAGTTTAGTTGTTGTGAATCTGACGGTTACAAAGTGTAAGTGGCAAGAGATGGCCGTAATTATGTAACACTGGATAACAGCAGTAATGGTTATTGAATAAAGTGACAATAACAGACGATAACAAGTTTTTGCATATTCGGCACCACCTGCTCATCATCTTCCAACGTGTACGCCAAGCAGACCTGAGAGCTGTCAGCCTACGCTGGACTGCCCCATGTACATGGTGCCCCCCCCCTTGTCTTTAATACACTACTCTCGCACTCACTTCACTTCAATAAAAAGGATCTGCCACAAAACCTCTGTAGCAAAAATAATAAAGCAGTGAAAACACTGCGAAAGCAACTTCTTCTGTGTTTGATTTATACTCTAAACAGCAATATAACAGGTTTATATTTGCAGTCTTCCCACATAGCCTAAGTGCTGCACAGCAAGTTTTATCAGGAAAAATAAAGTTTTATTGTATCTTATCCCAGGAATGTGCCAAAAGGCATCAAGTCTGCCAGTAATGTGAAAGAAGAATAACTTATTTTGGGCCTGTACTGAAACACAGTACGTCCAATAAGCAAAAAGGAATAATCGTCCATTACGAATGAATGTCTTGTATTTTCTCTTTTGCTCTTGTGTTTTGTGAAAGGTTATGTTTTTTGAGCTATTTATTTCTGAAATGTGTTGTTTTCTGAAATGTTGTTGTGTTATTGAGTTTTGACTCTCAGGGCCACTGTACATCAAATCACGTGACCAGCTTTTCAAGTGAGTCATGTCACTAACAATACTAACGATTCACAACTGACGTTACGAAATATCCTTGTTTAATTTTTGTTTTTTTGCACGGGACACAAACAGTGGTCTCCTGGGTGAAAGTCCTGGGATTGTTTCACCCATCCACCAGCCTTTCAACCGACCTGTGCGGACTGTCTCGCACTTTGATTGTCTAAAAAGGACGCAGGTGTGTTTACATTGGAGTTAGCCGAAAGCCTGATGCGTCGCAAACACACACTAAAGGGTTCCTCCGTGCGTCAGTGTCGGATGCCGAGGAGTACTGATCAAACTGCGATATCTGACGCAGTGAGAACAGCAGTGGAAGAAATCAAACAATAAAGGAAATTGCACAGGGCAGGAGAGATCCATGAGCCATTGGCCCATTCATGTTGATGTGCTAACATCCCCCTTTCCTTTTCCCACAGGACTACACCATCACCATGTACTTCCAGCAGTCCTGGAGAGACAAGCGCCTCTCCTACACAGGCATTCCTCTCAATCTCACTCTGGATAACCGGGTGGCAGACCAGCTCTGGGTCCCTGACACCTACTTCATTAATGACAAGAAGTCCTTCGTACATGGGGTGACAGTCAAGAACCGGATGATTCGCCTGCACCCTGATGGAACTGTGCTCTACGGTCTCAGGTGAGAGCTGTTTCTACTCTTCACTTTGTTGTTGGACTACGTCCTTCTAATGTGTTATTTGGTGGATGAGTGGAGTAAGCAGTTGTTAACGGACAACAGTGCAAGTAGTGGCATTGATGCTATTGCTTTTAGTATCCAGGTCCCTGCTAGGGCCTGCAAAAGTCTGTTGGTGGCCCAAAATAGTGTTCAGCGCGTCATACTACTTTTGGCTTTGCTCCACTGCTTGACTTTTTGATTTTCCCATTATCTTTTTTCATCTTTTTATGTTTTTTCCTTTTATTGTTTAACCCTTTGTTGTATTCTGCAACGTATGTTCCTCCTTGCAATATTCCAAAGGAACTCCATATTCAATTTCAGAGGTTATGTGCACTGGCATTGTGTGGCGTCGTGTCTGTTTCTCCGCTCCCCCTTTTTCACAAATTGACAATTTTTATCCAGTTTTATCCACATTTTACGCAAAACTTTTTAGCTGTTTTAATCCATATCTTTTAAACTAGGAGTATGATGTCAGCCAACACGTACTAGACCTCTTAAGTTTAACGTTCCCGAGACCGGACAGCCTGCCGGGGCTACTACCGGCTTGTTTTCAGCTTTAAGCTTTGTAACGCTACGGGGACCACAGATACTGAGTGTCTACGATCGGGCAAACTAAAAACAGGACCCTCTGTGAATCAGCTTTCACCTTTGCTATGTTCATGCGCCGCCGTTGCCATTGCGAATAATAAGCACATCTTGCGGCAACCTTGGCCCATCCTCAGAGCACGCTGTTTGGTTACCACTGCAGAAGAGAGTCCTGTCACTGATTATAGTGCCTGTCAGCCAGTCACACTGCAAAGGTGTAATGATCGGTAAATAAGGAAAAAAAGTGTTTCTTTCAAGCAATAAGTCCAACAACTTTTTTTTTATGATTAATGATTACATAACTTCATCTTTTAAAGCTGATTGGCTTTTCCAAACAGTGGCGACAATAGAGCCATTCTTAATTAGAATACAACTTTTCAGTTAGTAGCAGCTTATTAGCATGGAAAACCTCAAATACCTTCCATTGGTGTTTTGCTCTGTCTGTATCTCCGGAGTGTCTTTGAGGGAGAAGCAGCGGGTAAATCATTTATGAAGCCTCTTCTGGTGCAGTGTACACAGGGCCGTGCCCTCTGCAGCAGAGCATAGTTACAATGAAGTGAGCTGTGTGGAGGTAACTGAGGGAACGCTGGGCCGGGCGCCGTCAATAATTCAGTCCTCTGAGTTCAAAGGCATCCTGTGTTTCAGAGAGAGAGAAATAATCAAGACAGTTTATTAAATGCTCAACCAGAGATCACTGTTACACCACAATAAGCGGGGCCTATCACGCCGTCCCTCGTGCTGCACTGGGACACTCTGACCACGTTGTGGTCCATCTGATTGCTGCATACAGGCAGAAAATAAAGCTCTGCAGTTTGGATGAGTAAACAGAGGCTGTGACATCATACATCAGCTTCTGTGAAGACAGCTGTGTTCCAACAAGCACCAGGGTGAGTTATAACAACGACGAACCCTGGTTCACAGCTAAACTCAGACAGCTACGGTTGCAAAAGGATCGTGCATTTAGGAGTGGGGACAAGGACATGTTTAAAGAGTCAAAATACAGGTTTAGCAAGGCGGTGAGGAACGCTAAACGAATGTACTCTGAGAAACTGCAACACCAGCTCTCAGCAGGTGACTCTGCTTCTGTCTGGAGAGGCCTCAGACAGATCACCAACTACAAGCCTAAAGCCCCCCCCCCCCCCACTCCATGAATGACCTCCACCTGGCAAACGAGCTGAACAAATGTTACTGTCGCTTTGAAAGACAATGGGACAGTCCTGACCCCACCCCCCATGACCCCCATGTCCACAAGCTCCAGACCACCAGGTCCCTCTCCCCCAGGTCGTTTTTTTTATTCATTTATGTTTGGTTCACATCAACGGCTTTGGCTTGTGTTGTTGACCAGCAACAGTAACAGAACCTGGCAACACTTTACATTGTTTGCTTCTCTGCCTTCATACAGGTGGCCTTCCTCTCTGATTGATGGAGCTTGTTGTAGCCGTAGCCAGTCTGAGAGCAATCTGCAGACAGTGCTCTACTGTACTGTTCTAGGTTTTTTGGAAAATGTTGAATATATTTGACTCCGTAACCCTGTGTAGTCATCGTATTCTGAAAAAAAGATGCAACAACTTTTAAGTAAAATGGCTTTTTAAATAATGCAGCCATTTATGTAAAAAATGCGATTCTTTGATTTTCATATTAAAGAAACCTTCATATGACATGTGATCTCATTCATAATCTTTTCTTTCCTGTAAGGATATGAATGTATATAATTGTGACATTATATACAGAAATAGAAATAGCATCACATATACATAAGATGTATATAAATAAGAATTATACATAGCATAATAGCATTACCATATAAGTAATATTGTTAACAAGCATTCATTTATTAGATCTTGCTTCAGACACGGAATGGCTGAAATATTTGTTTAAAACAGGATATAGCACATAGTTTTCTTCTCGTTTGATGATTTTTATGTCTTCATAAAAATTAGCAGTTGCTAATTTTACTTCTTATGCTTTGGTGGCCATTGTGGAAAATAATAAGATATTAAAGCTGCAAGCAGCAATGATCGGGCCCTTTGCACCTTTGCGCACGTCAGGTGTACTGGATGGAAGCCGATTGGCTCAGCCGTGCATTTCCATGACCATTGGACACTACATAATAAGACATTGTTTCCACTGTGGAGTCTGTGGAGTCTGTGGCACTTGAATTGACATATTGCACATTTTTCACCACTTCCCTTGTCCATTGTGTGGCGCTTGAGAACATGCGCTAAACATGTATTATGTCTATTAATACTAATTGTAGACCCCACAATATGAATTTAATATAAATCGGATAATGTTTCTCACATAACGCTGATTTCCTGTTAACAGAATGGTCGTATCCACCATTGTGGTCACAGAGGTGCAGACCTCTGTGTTTAACTTGAATTTGGTGTGTAGAAGATATCGTGCAACGCTAAGACAACCGACCTGCTCATCTGTTCGTCGTCATTGCTTGAGTGCGTGTTCATGTGCGTATAGGTGTTGACGTGGTGAAGTGGAGGATCTTGTTGTTACTACAAAATCGTCAGAGAGAAGGTGATCGAGATGAGAGAGGAACGGCAGATAATCGATACTGTGCCCAGTATAGGATTAGCATGATGCTGTTCAACACAACCAAAATCTCTCCTGATCCAATTTAAACTGTTATTACCGCAGAGATACATAGTTCTTTGATTTATACAGTGGAACCTGTAGGCTCAATATGTTCTATCATTAATTGTAGTGTAAAAACAGAGCATTATTCTATACAGATATTATTGAAAACAAACACTTTTGTTCTGTTTGAGACATATTTCTATAATTCAAATACACAATGACGTAAACTCAACACAGAGATCAATTGAAGAGGGTGTATAAGTAAATTGTCAGGAGAACGAGGAGTCACAGAGAACGTGAGAGGCAGTAAATAGTGTGAATTAACTTTTAAATAAACGCTAGCATTTCAAGTTTGTACAGTTGAGCTACAACATCTAGTTGTTTAATGGCGAGTCATGTAAAATGGCCGCCACCCCAAGGCAACACCGTTTCTTGAAACCTCAATCTTTTCATAACTTTTCATCGGTCAAAGGTCTTTAGATTGAGGGTTTATCTGATGAATTATTTAGTCTGTTGAAGTACAGCGCCTCAAAATGGCAAATGGCCCACTTCCTGTTGGGTTTAGAGCATGCTCCAAGAGACCTTTTTTAAGTCTACATGTGATACATTTGCTTTCCAAATTCCATCGTTATAAAAACTGAGGTTTTTGATAATTTTTCACGATCAAGTTCTTGAGATAGCACTGACTGAATTTGGTGTTGATGTCATGACATCTGTGGGAGTTGTTCATTAAAGTGAAGGGCGATTTGAATGAAACTTTCAGAGAATGATTCAGGTACTTATGTGGACACACAAGCAATTTGTGTGTGACTTTGTGACTGACTGATTTTTTGGTTGATTCAAACACGTAGCAAAGTAGGTTCAGTGCCGACTGAATGTTTGCCATTATGGAAGAGCTGAACTGCAACGTCAGTCCTTCCTGACCTGAAACGCTATTTTTACTGGCCGTACACACTCTCTGCACCTGCTTTATAATTCATCTCCCTAATGCGTTTCCAGGTAAGAAAATAATAAATATTCATGTCTTGAGGGGCTTTTTACGTCTTGAAATATTAATAGCTAAAATATGCGTGTAGCTGGACAGTCATAGAGTGAAGAGAGATGATCAAGGAAGAGCATAACCAGTTTCTGGGCTTCAGAAGTCACGCTTGTCGTCCCTTTTCTCTCTCCAGTAAAGGTTTGCTTGTGCACACTTACTTCACAGCATAGTTTCCAATAAGTGCTGAAAATATGTTCATGTACAAAATGTCTGCAGCACTGAGCTCTGCACAGCCATGATGAGCAGAAATCCAAACCACTGTCACATTCAGCAACTGGACGGACTCTTTATCAGAGATGCACATAATACAGATACATGTCAAGTTCATTTACGACCTGTCTATGTCAAGTACAAATATAACCATCCACTGAACCTTGTTGTAAAAAAAAACCTTCATCCACTCATTCTAGAGAGTCCTGCTGATCGGGTGTCACAGTGGTTGTATGCCTCTGGGTTGGATGTGTAGTACGTTACCTCTCTGTGTGCTGCAGCAATTAAATACTTTAACTGTGGCTGTTGAAGTACATTCTTGATCTTGGAATTAATCTTCTCTTAACTCTTAAAAGATTTGAGTTTGAAATTTACGATTGAGTTTTCTGCATCGAGTCATAATCGTTGAGAGAATCGCGATGCATCTAAGAATCGATTTTTGAAAATCCATCTTCCTTGCAGTTTTTGGTGTTAAAAGTCAGCAAAAATATCCATTCAACTGTCAACAATTATCAAACAGATTAACATATTGTTTAGTTCCAGCCCAAATGTGCCTATTCCACAGAACATTCTGTATCCAATCAATGAGCATCTGTACCTTCATTGAGAGTCTACAAGCATCCAGTTGAAGGAAGAGCGTCTGAAGGACTTCCAGTTTCCTGACGATAACTTCAGAGCATATATTACACCCATTAAGAGTGCACATGCAGAGGCAATGTCTCCCAAATCATGCAGAACTTGTACAGTCTTGATCGCTATCCCATCGTCGGCTGGAGGAGAGCGGACACGGACCTCTGAGGCTTTGCTAGCTAAGCTGCAAAAGCAACATGCTCAGAAGATGTTGGTTCTCTTTGGATCGAACTACATCTGTGAACAAACATTCTCCGTGATGAAGTTGAACAAATCCAGATACAGATCCTCTCTCACTGACGATCAGCTGTCAGCTGTCCTTCACATCTCACCTCACACATTCAACCTGACTTCAGTGCACTCGTTTAAGCCCAACACAGACTACAGTTCTCACACTGAACTGACAAACAGAAAATGAGGTCATTGGACAACAAACAATAGTAATAAAAGTACAAATTGATCAGAAACATGATCCCTGTCAGTGTTTCACTATTACATATAGATATTACATATGTATATATTTTTGATCATTGTTCCTGTATAAATACACTGTTGTTCAGTTTGGGTAGTCGCAAGGGTTTGAAAAATTGTAATGTAACTAGTAACTAAAGCTGCCAGACATATGTAGTGGAGTTAAAAGTACAATATTCCCCTCTGAGATGCAGTGGAGTGGAAGTACAAAAATAAAATGGAAATACTCAAGTAAAGTACCTTGAATTTGTACATAAGCAAATATAATTATTTGTTTGTTATATTCCACCACTGATCATAATATTTACTCTTACCACTCATCAAAACTATACAATGTACTGCTTTTTATAAAGAGGTGGAATAATATAGAGCAGGACTGAGTTCAGTCCATCAGTCCGGCCCTCCACAACAGTCCCCGTTACCCATGGGGCCCCGGGGGGGAAATAATTGCCCACCCCTGCCATAGACTATAAATGTCCACTTACCTCTTAAAAGTCTTAAAACGAAGACCAACAGCAACTTGTAGGCCAAAATGAACTTAAGTTATGGAGGGAATCTAAAGCATCTTGATCTTCTTCTTCTTTGGGGTATTACGGCAGCTGGTGTTGCATTACTGCCACCATCTGGATGTAAGAAGTATCTCAATCCTAATTCACTTAAAGGGAATGTTTTATGTTTAAACAACACATAAATATTTTGTACAGAAAACAAGAGACAACATTAGGTAGACTTTTTAACTTAACGAAGGCATGTATTTTAAGTAAACCAAACATTAATCTCTCATGAAACTTGAATGCTGGATGTGTAATGTGTGGACTGAATTGCCCATTTGTGCTTCTACTAAGTGAGGATTTCTAGTTGTGGAGGTAATGTAGTGTAAGGGCACAGTGTGTTATTGCTCATGATGGATTTCTCTTCAGATATCAGTATATGACTGGAAATCTTCTTTTGTTTCTTTCAGGATCACCACGACAGCTGCCTGCATGATGGACCTGCGCAGATACCCACTAGATGAGCAGAACTGCACCTTGGAGATTGAGAGCTGTAAGTAGCAAGTTTGTTTTATGTGTGTGTGTGTGTGTGTATGAATGGTCATAGAGATGCAGCCACCTAGATGTTCCTCTCCCAGGCAGTTCCTAGCCAACTTACAGTTTTGTGTATAGATTTCACGATAAACATACCCATTTATTAAATTGCAGTGTGTCACCATGAGATGATGCTTCTTTCACAAAATACATAAACCGACTGAAGTACACAAAGGAGTTTACTTTTTTGTTTGAGGCCATGGTTTTCACTGTATGTTTCTTAGGCTTACAGTAGTTACTGGAACGTACATTTAGTTTGTCTCCCTTTAGTTTATCAATTGTTATACCTTTAATATGTTTACTAGAATAAACCGTGATTTTCAGTGGTGTAATGTAACTAAGTGCACACAATACTGTACCTGAGTACAATTTTGACATCCTAGTACTGTACTCAGTAGTATCTCCATTTTATGCTACTTTATACTTCTACTCCACCAAATATTGTAATTTTTTTCCACTACAAATAACAATACATATAACATATTACATATTACAAAGCTTTAGTTACGAGTTACTTCGTTTATTTATATTTTGTATGAATATATACTATATTATTATAGGTTAAGCCACCCAGCAGTATACTGTATAAAGTAGTTATCTAACCTTTACCAGATGCAACATATAAGTGATAAACACATAAATGCATCAATAATTATAATTAAATAATGCAATCATATGAAATGGGCCATTGTCCATAATGAAATAACTACTACTTACTTTTTGTACTTTAGGTATATTTTAATGCTAATATTGTTTTAATTTTACTTAAGTAAGATTTTGAACTGCATTAAACAGGTTTGGTGTGAAAGCACCTAAATGTTGGAATTGTACAGACGTGAACACACAGCCTGCACCAGGTTTAAGGTTTATGGTCACTGCAACATCGAGTAACGTCAAGGTTGTCTTTGTTATATGTTGTCAAGCAAGTTCACCACCAATGCATCGAAGATTCCCCTGACATTGTTTCAGTTAGAACAGAGCTCAAACATGACAACCCGAGGCTCAAAGTGGGCCGGTACTCACCAGTAACGTAGTACCGACACTTCTAATTGTTACTCTTTGGCGTACCGTGACTTTTTCTTGCCCTTACCCTCCTCTGCCCTCTACTTATCCGGTTATCTGGTTGATTCATATTGGTGATTCATAACGACGCAGCAGCTCATAAGCCATATGGACATAAAAGCAATGTGCAGAGCGCCCAGTCCAGACGAGGAGGAATGGTGGGAACGAGGAGGAATGGTGGGAACGAGGAGGAATGGTGGGAACGAGGGTACTGTCATTTATTCATTCTTTCATTTAAAATCTGCTCTGTTGATTTACAGAACAATAGCGAGTCAATCTCCATAGCACCCCTATTTGATCTAATTCATCCCCCGTTGTTTATTTATCTATATACAAATAAAGTAAAAACAACAAAATGACTGGCCGAGATACATGTGATTATTGTTCAGCTGTTGTAATGACTGTTGCTGATGCCACCAGAATGACCGATCCTCTTCCTGAATGCACGCTAAAGAGGCGAGGAATCAGAGGAACTCAAGAGACAGATGCTTAGAGGAGAGCTCTGGGCCACAGTCTGTGAGAGAAGTCATCCACTCCTAATGGAGGGTTGTTGAGGGATGGACCTCCGCGAGACAATACGTCTGCAGCGAGGTACTGTAGTCCAGGGATTTCCACCACTCTCATGGTAGAGCATGTGTCTCTGTGACCACAGCAGCAGGCTCCAGGCTATTTTAAGCTGCAGGGCTGAGTGCACACCTTTCTGCTTGTCCTCGCGTGACATGTTTGTTATCCGATGTTGCAGTACTTTTAGTGCCATGACTGACTCCAAACAGCCTTTGTGGTGGGATGGAGGATTCCCCAATTCCCTCACAACTTAAAACTGGCATCTCCCATTCCATCCAGAGGGGGATGCGTCCGTGAACGCCGATACGTGTAACTCGCTCTCCTGATGATGGAAGACACAGGGTTTTTGTTTCCAGAATGTCAGGTCTGACTGCAGTTAGGGAAGGATGGTCAGCATTTGTGCCAAACTGGATTGAGACAGAGGCCTCAAAACCACCTCTGGATTGTTCTCTTTGTGGAGGAGTCCCAGGGGGACAAAGACATGGCTTGCAGACATTGTAGTGCCGCTGATAGCACCATCACCACTGTGTGGGTGCAAAGTATCCTGATTGTCTTCCAAGCTGCTGTCCGCCACCTTCAACACAAAGCACCGTAAAGTCCTCCTCTCTTAGCCACAGCTCCTCCGTAAGCCAGCGAGCACAGAACTTGAAAGCTGCATGTAGCATATCCGTCTGCCAGTACACCAACAGACACTGCTAGACCTCTTCACCGTCTTTAGTCTTTGACCGCTTGACGCTGATGAAAAAATGGTAGAAGAACTACGATCGCACAGCTGTTATATGTTGCAAGTGCAGATGTAACTGGGGCGCAAAATGAATCTGCACAGCTGTGCATGCGTATGGTGATGGATCCAATAGTGACACCTTTTAGAGGGCAAAGCCAATAGGATACAGAACCTCAACCCAGCCAACTCCACAGTAGGAGGAATGTGTTTCTCACTACGTACCCAAAATAATAATAGAGCCATACATACCCTGTTTAAAATGAATGTCATCACTATCCTACATGTCATGGCATATTGGAATCTGTTTGTAAATAATATATAGGCTATTAAAAGAAACTCTGTGCACTTCCTCATGAATACTTAATGGTGAATAAGGTTATGAAACTGTCCTTTAAAGTTATTCATAAATATTACCTTTCCGTTTCACTATGCGCAAAAAACAAAACATGAACACAAACTGCTCTCTCTGGGATGTTTCTGTGAGAATAGTTATTGTATAGCGGATTTTAAAACACAAACCGACATTATCGCAGAACTGAACTGACTATTTAAATCTTGCCGATGTGTAGGCATTTGAATAAAAGTAATGCATTGATAATAATGAAACATGTCTGCAGCTAAACCATACCTAGGTCTAATGATTTTTGTCCATTACAAGTATACCGACATTTTAAAATAATCTTCTCACATAGCCTACATTAAGTGGATGAGACGAAAAAAAATCAGAGGATAAAATCATAATGAGGCCCTTCCAGTAATGAGATGTAGCTAATTCCCTAAAAAACCTTCTGCTGCCTTTAGATCAGATGGAGAAACATAAGAGAAAGACTAGCTAGCCCAATTAAATTGCTCTAATTACTGAGAGGGCAGCGGGGTTCTGTTTCACTCTGCTTCCGGCTGTAAACACAGCCTGGAGAGAGACTTTATTGTTGTTTCAGTTCAGCCTATGGGAAACTTGAATATGTTCAGCAGCTGAACAGAAAAAGGAGAGGCCTAGTTCCTGCTTCATCAGTCTCACTGATTTGTTTTTTCTTGGACCAGGAACATTTCACTGTTACTATCATTTCTTGTTGAAGATTTGAATGTATTTTCGAGACAGAATTCAACAAAACGTAGCGTGCACGGAGATTTTGGTCAAATATTACATCTGTCATTACCGTTGCTTAAGCCTCACAAACATAAAGCCCAGTACTTTATCTGTATAACTGTAATCAAGCTCCTAAAATTTGATAGAGGGCATTTGGACACTCGCCAAGCTATTTTCACTTCTGCACCACTGTAGTGGTCACGGCATGACTGGTGTTCCAGAGATCTGACCTTCTTGGATTGTGGCCGCTCTTCGACTCATGGCAGTGGTAAGCCACCAGCAATCTGATGGTGTTGGAACCATATGGCTTCCTCCAGTTGCATTTCCTGGGCCGGATACATTATCTCCTTCCATTATCACGATGGCAGCTGTAGCAACTGCCCTGACAAGGGTGCAAGGGCTGTGTGTCCTACATCCTCCCCAGCCAGAGGGATGGGTACTCTGACCAGGTACAGCTTGCATTGCCCCGTCTTACCTGGTATAAATGACAGCTGTTTATACCACTGGTTCCTTTGGAATGAAGATCCTGCCAAGCTGGTCTATAAGTGGTATTCTGTCCTCTGGCTTTGCCTCAATTGTATGGCGGGGGTTTTTGTGTGTGGGTTCTGTCGTGGCAGAAATGACGAGAAGTGACGTAGTAGTGGTAGTACCACAAATCCGATGTGTTAGTTCTTACGTCTTACTCTTATAGTTTAAATTTAGCCCCTTATGTCACTTTCCACCAATCAAATCCCATCGATTGAACCACTAACAAAGCACATCTGGTCTCCTCATTATGTCCTGCTCTCTTGTCCTCGTCTGGGTCAAGATAACATTTTGGCAGGACAAATGATACTTATACGGGAAATGTTTTTCGTACATCCGCCCAATTTTCTTGATTCCGTTGTGTCCTGTGCGGGAAATGGCGTTGCTGGCAGTCTCATTAATCCTTGTCTTTTCCGGCTTTCATGTGGTTGCCCACCGTTGCTCCTGTGGACAGGACTACCTGATGTGGTCCTACATTATATCATCATATAAACCTATAATTTGGCAGGCAATTTTCCTTCTTCAACCTTGTTTAAGTCTTAAATACCAGTCAGTTAACAATACATCCATACAAAAAAACAGAATAACTATTTCAAATTTCATTTCCTTTCTGTATTTTTCCCAGTTTTTGTCAATTATTTACTATGTTCATCAAAATTTTTTAAGATGTAGATCTGAAATAATAAGTCACCATCTGTGAAATTACAGGAATTATGTATCTTTTCAATGATAAAAACTGTATTTTAACAGTTTATCAATGCTTGAAGCTAGTATACACTAATAAAATACATTTATTCAACATTTTTGTTCCATAATTAAACACAATGTCTGTCAACTGACAAAGAAATCTAAAAACAACTTTTCTGTTTGCATGAATATTTTTTACAGTTTTAACAATCTTTTTATGCTGAAACACTAAATTTACTTTAAGAAAATAATAATGTGACAAATCTGTAACCGTGACAAAACATGTTATACATTTGACATCTAAATTCATTCTCTACTTTTGTATTCTTGGGATATTTTCATATATTTTTACAAAACAGGAAAAGCTGTCAAATCTAAAAGTAAAAAAGTTTTTACAGTGTAGATTTTTAGAAGGTTTCTCTTGCTGTAAATTTGAGTTTTTTGTTTGTGACAATCCAAGAAATATTTCATAAAGTCATACTTTGTATTTATAGGCCCCCAACGTCGTCATAACTGCACGCTTGCTTTCATCCACTTACGTATGTATTTGACCTGCTTATTTACAGCTCTGTCACTGCCATCAGCAACAACATCGGAATCTTTCACCCGTTGGTTTCGCAGTTTGTTCGTAAAGAGAAACCCAACCAGACTATATTTAAATTTCTCCAACACGGACTCTGTCAGGTAGACCAGATATGTAAACAGCTGTGATAACAGCATTCTCACCTGTCCGGGTACCAAAGTGAGACAACGCTTCTGAATTCCAAACTAAACACGGCTGGTGTGAAAGCGTCTTTCGCTGTCAGTGTCCACTCATGATGGCATTCCGTTCACTGCATTGTGCCTGAATCCCAATGTGCTTGTCCCCGTGTTTCAGTTGAGGTTTAACTTGTTGTATTCCCCTGCCTCTCTTAGATGGATACACCACTGACGACATTGAATTCTACTGGCAGGGAGGAAGCAACGCAGGCTCGGTCACTGGGGTGGAGAACATTGAACTGCCCCAGTTCTCCATCATGGACTACCAAACCCAGTCCAAGAAAGCTGTGTTTGCCACAGGTAACAGAGTCATATGGTATCAGCTCAACTCTTTTCACCGGTGCTTTTTAGTAAAAAAAGAATGAAATTTGTTGTACAATAATTGGTGGGATATTGTATGGTACATTCAGAGACAGAGTCATACCACTTTCTTTTCTTTCTTTTTGACCTAATACTGTTTTCATTTACTAATTAAGTCCAATGCATTGAAAGAATCGACTTTGTCTCCACTGTGTATAGCTTCAGTATTTTTACAGAGATCCAGGTTTATATGTTGATGGCTGAGACATTGTGTCCAGACAATGCCAGTTACTCTGTGGACTCCAGCCCCCTAAACCTCTCTTTAGTCTCCTTCTGTTCTTTGTCAGCCCGTGTTTTCATTCATCGAATTCACACAGTTTTCATTTACGTAGATTTAGCTGTTTCTGTGATGAAATAGTGATTGTTCATGGCTCATAAAAATGCATGTTACCAGCAATCATCCCCAAGCTGCCGCACTGGCCCGTCTGTCTGCTCCAAAATCAACTTAAGTGCAGGTTAATATCAACAGCTGTGTTTAATTTAAAGTGATTGATCCCGGAGACTGTTGTCTTTCTGACTGTACATCATATTTTATATTTCATTGATTTGTTGCACTACATTAACAACGTTCTTATGAATCTGAATACATATCTGTAACCCTGTGTGTAACAGGCTCTTATCCACGTCTGTCCCTGAGCTTTAAGCTGAAGAGGAACATCGGCTATTTCATCCTGCAAACCTATATGCCCTCCACCCTGATCACCATCCTGTCCTGGGTCTCCTTCTGGATCAACTATGATGCGTCGGCTGCCAGAGTAGCCTTAGGTCAGCGACTTTTCAATTCTTTACTTGAGCAATTATGTTTGCTGGTATGAGTTTTAGTCATGTTAGTGGCATGACTCTTGTAGGCAATGTCTGTCTGTTGGCCAGTCAGTTAGTCCACTACATTGGTCCAGACTGTGTCACAACTACTATTACATGGAATGCCACGACATTTGTTTTACAGACATTCATGGTCCCCAGGCGATAAATCCAAATAACTTTGGTGACTTTTCATCTCGTTCCGTTATCAGATCAAAATGTCCGATAGAAATGTGGCCTCTATTAATAGGGATTAGTCACCACAACAGTGTTCAGTATTAACTGCTAAATATCCATCTACACTTTTTATACCAGATCTGCTAGTCATTCAGTATGCTCAGTAACTTTACTGTATGTGTTTAACAAACAAAAAAAGACTTAACAGTAGTAGCAAAGTAGATCAGGTCCGTTGTTCCACATAGTCTCAGTGTCAGGTTTGATTCCTGGCTCTCTCCAGTTTCACAAAAATTCTTTCAACATGATCACCAGATTCATGCAGAAATTGTTTGCAGGATTGTAGACACTTGAGTTAGTACTCTTGAGACTTTATTTAGATGGATGGATGGATGGATGGACTGACTTTATTGTCCCCACAGGGGACCAAATGTGATAGCTGTGACTTTAAGGATACAGAAAGGTTCCCTCATTCCTGTTAGATCACGAAAAGGTAATGCGCAATACCAAAACAAAATATTCACACAGTCCACACAGAAACAAACTCATCCCCTCGGTTGAAACTGCTCAATTCTGTCTACTTAATGTTAGGTCCCAGCCAGACAATGGTTAAGCCTGCTGATGTTTCCAGAGGCCTTTATTGTTGTTCAACCGTCATCCTTATTTTGATGAACATAAATTTACTTTTCTCTTAAGGGAAATAACCATAGGAGCTACGGAAAAGATAAAACATAGATGAGCTCTTACGAGTACAAACATTCATTAAATTACGTTCAACTATACATGTGGGCATTAATCAGAACATTTTCTCACATATATACTTCTCAAAAGCACATGTAAAGACTGAAATTTAGCATTAGCTTAACATTACAGCATAGCAATTTAGCCATATCTATTAAGTTAACATTAGCATCTAGTTGACACAGTAACACATTTCATCACCCTTTCACAGGTTAATTAAGATAGAAGGTCACTGAACATAGTCATAAAACACAATACCTTGTTCCCGTTCCAGCTAGGTGCTTAACCGTTAATGAAGCAACCCTTATTGCAGAGGAATATCTTGAAAGAATTATCAATTATCGTACTTTTTTTCATGCAAAGTCATGAAGTGAAGTTACTACTCTCAGACTAGATTTGTATCCGCTTCCGGTTTCGCCAGAAGGGGCTCACAATAAAGGACCCGAAACATAAAAAGGCACTTGTGAAATAAAAGCTGGCAGGAAGTGCTTATCTTAGCTAACTAGGAAAATAAAGGTTTGTAGGAAATATTCATTATGTCACATTATGGTACAGTTCTTGTTCTTGGTGACTTTAATATGCATCTCTTCCTCCTCCTTTACTTCTGATTTTATTAAACTTTTACATTCTTTTAATTTGACCCAATTTGTGAAAGCAACCGAGCCATGACGAAGGCAGTGCTTTTCAACGTTCCACTCTTCTCTCCCGATCACAAACCCCCCACAGTGATCTGCCCTCGCCCCCTAAATTCACTCTCTGTTCCTTGCTTCTGCCATGCTTTTACTGAATCACACACACCTTTCAATATCCGTGAAGAGTTTGGCCTCACTGTAGAGCAGCTTCTCTGTGCTTTTAACAGTTCCTGCACAAACATTTTAGATTCCATAGATCCACTCAGGTGTAAGAAGTTGAAACCTTATTTTCTGCCATGGTACAATGAAGATGTGAGGAACTTAAAGAGACAAGGCAGAACGAAACTGGAATGGAATAATCTCATCCCAGGCCTAGACAGTCGGTTGATTCAACCCCAGAGAGATGTGAGGAGTTTCCTGAGCAGTTTAATACTGAACTTGATGTTGACTCCTGCCCACCTTCACCACTAACCCATTTTAGCCAAATCTCTCTGTCAACCTTGGAACGCACTGTTGCACTTTTAAAATCATCCACTTGCCCTTCAGACTTCTTTGCCACTTGGTTTTAAAAGCTGTATTTCTGATGGTTGGTCGAGACATTTTTGCCATTATTAACTGCTCTCTGTCAACTGGTATTTCCCCTTCTGAATCTAAACATGCTACTGTTTTTCCACTTTCAAAGAAGCCCTCTTTAGATCCTTCAGTTTTAAATAATTTTAGACCCGTCTCCAAGCTGCGTAGTGGTGTGGATGTCTCTTTGCCTGTCTTTGTGCTTTACCCTGACACACACACCGATAACCCTAAACTTAATGAATGAAAGCTAATCACTTAGCTAATTGTTTAGCTGAGAGGGTGTTTTAAATATTTTGGAACTTTTTGTATTGCTGCTCAAGAAAGACTATTTGCTGACATACAAGAATGATAAAGCAATGTTGATTGTTTTTTTAATTAATTGTCTTTTTTTCTCACAATATAATCAACAGGAACCAATAAGAGTATCGATAAGGAACCAAACCGCTAAGCAGTATTGTACTAGTAATGATGAAATTATAACGATACCCATTCCTACTCTCCATGCAGTGTGGTAGTGTCGATGGCTTTGTTCGGTGGAGTTAGTGTTGAGGACATACTGTATGTACATCAGTAAAGTAACTTTCTTTTGACATTTTTTAATCTGCGGGGAGAGCAGTTGAAATTTCATTCCAAGCATTTCAATTGCATTCCTGTCTGAATGATGAGGTGACGGAGTCTCATAAATATACCAACACTTGTCAACATGTTCAGCTAGAGCTTCGTCGAACTGGTCATCCATGGTTGTTTTGAGCAAAAATGACCTCAAACAGAAGTGTCAGCTTCCTCTTGTTGTTTCCAACACATTCTCACAACCAACTCGTCAAACACCGACATTTGGTCAGTGGCCTTACCTTCAAACTAAAACGCTCTAGGGACCCCATCTACCAAGTGACTAACGACTCAGGACTGAAATGACAGAAAGTCAACCGTTACTTTTAGTTTCGCACGAGGCAAAAACAGTGGTCTCATGGATGAAAGTCCTGCGTTTGTTTGTGTTTTGTCGGCGGCTGATGGGAAGATGACTAGTTTTGCAGGTATTTGGACCATAAACCAACGTATTTTTTTGATGATGCCGCTTTATGAAAAGTTGGTTGATTATCGAAGTAGTACAATTCTCCTCAGGTAGAAATGAGTGTCTCTACTCTCTTTCATGAAAATCCGTCCAATAGTTGTAATCTCAAAGGAATGCACCAATACCACTTTTACCGATACCGAGTACTGATATGAGAAGTTGATAATACCATTACAGGTCTAAACAATGACTTGAAAAACATTAAATAACGTTTTATTGTCGTCGGATGTTCTCACATTCTGACTGTAACAAATGGAATATGCAACATGATGCTGTTGCTGATATTCAATATTAACATTCAATATTGTGTTTTCCTGATTGAAACAGAGCATAGTGCTTTGCTGTTGGGGTATTGACAGTTAAAAGAAATATTTAAAATTAAAAAAACTGATACCCAATGTTTGTACATGTATCGGTGCATCCCTAATTTCAATTTGAGCCAAAAAGAAATTCAACCTGGTGGTGGTACTAGATGAAAAGTCAGAGCATCACCAAAGTCATTAAGATACATTGACCTTGAAAGTCTCTACAAAATTCTATGTCAATTTTTGTGTCATATTTCAGTCTAGACTAAAGTGGTGGACTGAACAACCAATTGACCAGCATACCCCCGAGCCACACGACTACTTAAAGAGAAAAGAGAATGCTGGTGAATGTCATGGTGATTGGGAATGTTTTGAAAGCACAAATGTGTCATAAACGCGGAGTCACTGGATATGATCCCAAATCCTTTTTAACAGCCACAGAATGTTTATGATGGTTGTTTTGTAATACGAGCTTATGGAAGCCTTCTTCTGCAGCTATGGTGTTCCCTCAGCATGCAGCCTTGCTGAAATACCTTCTAACTGTCCCCTCCCTCCCCATCTGCTTGTCTGCAGGTATAACCACGGTGCTGACAATGACCACCATCAATACCCACCTTAGGGAGACTCTTCCCAAGATCCCCTACGTCAAGGCCATTGACATTTTCCTCATGGGATGTTTTGTGTTTGTCTTTCTGGCCTTGCTGGAGTATGCCTTTGTCAACTACATCTTCTTCGGTCGAGGTCCCCACCTGCAGAAGAAGGTGGCAGAAAAGGCTGCCAAGTCCAACAACGAGCATAAGAATAGAATGGAGAGCAACAAAGTGCAGGTGGGAAAGGGCTTAACTGTTTGATTAATGACATCATAGAGCCTGTTGTCTGACCATGTAAATAGGCAAAAGTGTTTGGTTCCCAGCCAAAAGTGGGATTAAAAGGCTGCCTCCCAATGGAAAAGAAGAATGCATTGGTCTAACAATAATGTTCTTCTGCATACTACAAGTGTTGCTGGAGGTTTTACCTCTCCAAATTTGACAGAAGTAGTTGTGTCGAGAATCAAATAGTGAGGTACAAACCCGGCCCACTGTAACACCTCCGTATGCCTGGCCCATCGCTGCATAACGTGGACGTGATAGTTGGACTGTCGGTTTCAGAAAGTTGCAAAAAAGGTTGGATGCAAGTGTTTCAAATGCTGATGCTATTAACCTGGAGTTTTGTTCTACTTCCACCTATTTCCAGCTCCTAAAAGAAAACACTATATGCTTCCTTCAAAAAATCGTTTGAAGAACAGTATTGCCTAAAAAAGGATTTACCTATATGGGGCAGTCTGGAAGGCAATGTTCAAATTCCCATGCATTTCTCCGAAATATGATGCTGCCAATTGACTTTGCAATATATTGTTTTGGTTACAAAATGAATTTAATGAAATCTGATAACCTTCTTCCTCAGGTTGATGCTCATGGGAACATCCTCCTGACCAACCTAACCAGCGACATGAGTGGAGCAGATATGATGGGCGTTCTCAACGACCCTCGGGCTACGATGTTCTCGTATGACAGTGCCAGCATACAGTACCGCAAGCCCATGACAAGCCGAGACCTATATGGGCGACCGCCCATGGACCGGCCAGTGAGCAACAAGAAGAGCCGCTTGCGGAGGAGGGCCTCGCAGCTCAAAGTCAAGATCCCCGACCTCACGGATGTCAACGCCATAGACAAGTGGTCTCGTGTCATCTTCCCAATCGCATTTACCTTCTTCAACCTGGTCTACTGGCTTTACTATGTCCATTAGGGTGGCAGTTAGTGAGCCTGTGTGGCAGCGCCACTGCTAAAGATTTCATAGAAAAGCTACCTAGGTCTTGTACAGCAATGGAAATTAAGGAGCGCTCAGTCCATTTGTACAAATCCTGTTTTGGAATGAGTAGTACTGGATGTCTTTACAATGTAAATAAAATTGAATATATAAATATATACATATATATATATATATATATATATATAAAACAGAGTTATAATTTATTAAAAATCCTATCACTTTTCCTGTACTCATCTATAGAAAATAGATAGATAAGAATAATGGAATTTAAGACAGTAAAGGTATGGTATTTCTAAGGTCAAACATGCCGAAAAGACTTTGGTGACTCCAACATTACGGGCAATGATCTTTCAATTTGCTCGATCTCTTTTTCTTACCTTCTGTTATCTCACTTTTTTGCATGTGAATGGAACACAACTTTGTGTTAGCTTAGGTAAAAAAAAAAAAAAAACAAGAGAAAAGGAAAACCAGATCAAAACAAGTAGTAGTAACAAATGACATTGTAATGAGTTCGTCCTTATTTGGTTTAAACCCAGTGCTGTGACTGAGGTACATTTTTGAGGAGTTGGATATGTATCATTGTGTTGAAATCCTTCTCACACAGTCATGCTTGAGCTTACAAAACATGTCAGATTGCTTTTCATGAATGACGTGTTTTTTCTGAAAAGTTTCTTTTCATTTCTGTAAAAAAAAAAAAAAAAAAAGCTTCACGTGGCTCTACTGAGCCACTCCGGCTCAGTATTGTATTATAATCATTATACTGTATGCTTTCGAACAATCATTGCATTTAAGGTAAGTTCAGGACAGATGTTAATTCGGAACTCCACTGATTTCTCAAAAAACAATGTTGTCAAATTTGTACCTACTATATCCTCACACCGTCTAGGGGGCATGTGCAATGTCACTTTCTTTAAAGGAAATCAGGTTAAGAATAAGCAATGATGTCGCCATAGGCTCAAAATCACATTCAAAATTTCAAGCCCTGATAAAACTCGCTGCTGGTTTTTGAAATACGTAGTATTACAGAATTTCATTGAACATTTTCGTCCGAAACCTCAAATTTTACTGTCCGTAATTGTTTGAATTGCATAGAGGTTCATCCACCTCAATGTGTTCAATAATTTAAACAGCAAGTACGAGGTCAAAGTTGCTTTTATTTGTCAGCGGATTACCTTTCAGGTTATTATCGGGGCTTATGTGGTCAGGGCCAGGGATCAGTTGTTTGCTCCAGTCCTACAGTCGGGTTCAAAAACATTGTTCAAGACAAACTAGTGGTGAGGACAGCAAGAGTAGGTGTGACCAATTAGCATCGCACTGTAGTACGTGTAGTAAGTGTAGTTACAAGCATAGAAATTATATAGATAATGATATAGATAATTTATCACCCCACAAATCCTGCTCAGTGCCAATGCAGGAAGGAGCGTCTGCTCTACAGTATGAAGGTAGGGCGTATAGGTCAGGGACATGGATGGGCTTTATAGCAAGGCTGAGTTTCATGCAGGAGACTGGAGTTTGTGTTCTGTTGCAGACCTGCAATTAAGATTTGTCTTTTTTTCTTTCAAATAATCTTTCCCCAAAAGTGTTTTAGTTGCCCAACAGTAACCCTAGGGCTCCAGACAAAGCGTCAGTATGTGTGTGTTGGTAACCACACCTTCACAATTTTGTCATAACCAATATCTTGCCCTAACCTTAACATGGTTGCCATACACAGAAAATACATTGGCATTGAATGTAAACTAAAACATTATCATTGAACGTAATCAAGGGTTTTTGCAGAATTGTCCATCATGTCCAATATGGTGTCACATGAAAGATGGGACGAGCGTTACAATCACAGGAAACCAAAGTGAAGCAAACCTCTGTGTGCTGTGTCCCCTGCTGAGGCAGATCGTATGTGCTGAAAACTGTAAAAGAAGAGAAAGCAGATGTGGACCTTTCTTTTTTCTCTGCTGTACTCAGGTCTCTCTTGCAACAGAGATAATGAGATTACCTGATTAAATAAAGGTTATATATAATGGCTGTTGACTTCACAATGGTACAAGCATTCTTTACAGAAACACTTCCCCCATGCCGGACAGAATGTCCTAATGATATATGACGTGGACATTGCTTTCACCTAAGGAACTAACATCTACACATGGGTAACAAATGAGAAGAAACATCTACACACACAGTGTGTTCCTCCAGGATTCCCCAGAACAGCTTCTGCTCCGCTTGTCATTTTGTAGATTCTCCGAGCCTGAGTACTCTCCTGGACAAACAGTGTTCCTCCAAAGTCTGTTCCCTCGGTTGGTGTTTTGGTGATGGTTGGTGGATCTCCTAAAGGTGTTTACCTGGTTACAGATCGTGTGACTGTGAAGGCCATCGGACATGATTCACATACATTATATTGGAAGTTTTCAACGAGCCATCATGATCTGAATGGAGACATTACATTCTTGATGTTTGCCCACTCTTTTATTCAGGTTTTTGCTTTAATACATCTGTTGGGCACAAGCTTTTATTGAATAAGCTGAAGCAGGGTTATAAGCACAGAGTGTCTGGGTGGGACTTATGCACTCAGTGACCAGAAAATTAGAAACCACTGTGAGTACGATGTTGGCACTGATAACAGCCACCACAACCCGTCTTATCCATGGCCCTGTAGTGTGCTGCTGATACAGCCGACCTGGCCAACTCTACATTACCAAGATTGATGGATGGACCTGCGTTCTATGGATGCTGTGTTTGTGTTCATTCCAAAGGTCTTAGCAGGATTTATTGCACAACTTGACCAGCTGTGGCCAGGTCATTCCATCTGAATGTTCCTTGAACAGTTCCTGGACATTCTTTGACATGAAGGCAGACATGAAGCATTATTGAAAGTGTCCATCATGATGAATCCAGTTTTCTACTTCTACACCTTAAACCATACTGCTCGTATTGGTACTGAACGTTGGTATTAGATTTAGATTGCGGTGTAGAAATTTGTCCAAAATTGGCAGAATTTCTTGGGATGCTGAGCTGTTCTTAACCACGAAACACTTTCAACAGCGTGCCATGGACAGGAGAGGCACCCTGTGTAGTTGTCTGCTGTTACACCCCCATGCAGGTAGAATGAGACACATTGTGTTTGTGTAATCCCTTATTCTGGCCAGTCACCTGCTATCTCCCGCATTTACAATCTTGGTAGACCAAACATTCATATTTCTTTATTCTAGTCCTTTCATTGTTTTACTTTGAAGAAGCTGCCTTTTAGAGCCCATAAACTCTACAGTCCTTGTGAAACACAATTGTGTTGACTTTCTCTCTCATCTGCCCACTTGCAAAGCAAACAGGGAATTTGATTTGTTGGCTTTCGTAGAGACATTATGTAAATGGTAACTTTTCACTTTTTTTGGCTCAAGCAGGGTTTCTATTTTTCTGGTCACTGAGTGAGTTAGTCCACTGTGGGATTGATCAACAGCTGCGTTTTCTTAAGGGACAACTTGGGCCTTATTTTCATAGCTTTGGCCATCTTTTCTGTCAGTAATGCAAACATTTTGCTCACAAACTTACCTGCAGAGATCGCAGCAACAAACTCAGAGGGGTCAAGAAACCTGAGAAGTCAGACAGTCAGACAGGTTGTAAACAATTACCTGTTATCCAGATGATCTGAACTACATATTTGGAGGTAAATATAAAAGTGAGTGCGCCGAAATATTGGCAATAAGTGATGATGAAAAAAAATCAAGCGGTATTTCCCAAAGTTAGTCTTTGGAAATCTATCCTTCAAACCTGTCTTTAGCTGTGTTCCCACTTTTCCATCTAGTATTACTGACATCAAATACGGCCTTAACTATAAAAATAGAGAAGAGTAAGACATAATGAGATACAAAATTGAAGTGGTGTTAGGTAAAATGTTTTTTTCTTCCTCAAAATTTCCCCAGTTGAGGACAAACTGTTACAGCTGCAACCACAACTTGATGGTGAGGAGAATGGTGGATTGCTGGTCTTATCAGGGCTTTAATAAACAAAAAAAGCCCCGATAAGCAGATAGACTTCTACAGGACGCAGTGTACTCTTTCCTGATGGCTGAATATTGTGCCTTTACCAAGAATCTTAATATTCCACAGGGTTTAACTTCTATCTAGTGAGTAGAATTCAAAACAAATCATTTACTTTTTTTGGGATTAAGAAGAAAGAGAAGCAAAAACAGGAGTTTTAAGATCTTTTCTGAGGTAAAGTACGGTACCATTATCTAAGTGTAGACTGTAGGATTAAGACATTCCAGCATTACGAAACAATCTTTTGAATTCAATGCTGAAAAAGAATCGTGTGCAAGGCTGGTCTCCATGCTGCCAGCGCTGCTGTTTTTAGACTAAGCCGAGTGGACGGACAGAAGTGAAAGAAAACTTGTCTTTCTTCACCACAAAGGAATCTGAGCAGACGGACACGTTTTTCTGTGATCGGGAGAGCTAATGGAAGACCTGAACAAATGGTTTGCCTTCAGGCTGTGGAGAGGGAGGACATGTGCTGGACTCTTATTGTGTAATATTCCTGTTCAATGTTTCTCTCATGCTCTATATGTGCTCACACGTGGAATAGGGGGTGGGCGTGTTTGCTTGTGTGCGTCTTTCTGCTTGTTTACAGGCAAATACAGGACACTGTGCAGGAATGGTTTTGTCATTGTCCGTGTGAGTATGTGTGTGTTTGTGTGTGTGTGTGTGTGTGTGTGTGTGTGTGTGTGTGTGTGAGAGTATAAGCATATGGAGTGTGAGAGGGAGAAAACACTAAATACAAATTCTCTGTATCAACTTACAGATACAATTTAAATAAAACTGCTGACATCTCTACCAACTACATGTTAAGTGTATTTTTGCTGGCCTATATATTTGTCTGCAAAGTGTTTTTGTCTATCATTGGATTTAAACTTTAGCATGTCGATATGTGCTGAATCAGTTTAACCAAACAGAAGGTACACTCTCAGTCCATTCCCCCGGCCCAGCAATTTTGAAGCATTCCAAACAGTTTAACCCAATGAGGCTATATTTATCCATGTGCACAGTTGACTGCTGCACAAGTTCAGATGTGATGGCGGATCTTGAAGGCGACTGTTGAGATAATAGTTGAAGCGAGCACTTGTAGGAGTCTCGTTAGCTGGGCATTGTGAATTTGACGATTGAATGATTTTTTTCAAACTGATAAAAATTGCAGAAAATGAACAAAATCTCAAAAAGAACTGTGTGGCACATTTGTCATTTATTTTATCTGATATGAAAAAAATGTATCATGCACCTTATTTCCCCGATACCTTTCTTCAGACTATTCCAAAGCTTGTGTTGTAGGTTAGTGAGGACTTCACTACTTTCCAGTTGTTATGCAGATGATACACAATTATATGTATCGATCAAGACGAAACCAACCAGTTCGCTAAACTTCAAGCAGCCTTAAGGACATAAAAACCTGGATGACCTGCAACTTCCTGATGTTAAACTCAGACAAGAAGTTATTCTATGAGGCCCACACCTCCGAAATCAATGATCTAATGATATAGTTTCACTTGATGGCATTGCTCTGGCATCCAGCAGCACTGTAAAGAATCTCTGAGTTATGTTTGATCATGTTATATCCTTTAACTCACAGATAAAACAAACTTCAAGGACTGCCTTTTTTTTACCTACATAACAAAAAACTAAGAAAATAAATCATATTACTCCTGTACTAGCTTCTTGCACTCTCCCTGTAAAATCTAGAATAAAATTTAAAATCCTTCTCCTCATCTATAAAGCCCTGATTGGTCAGACACCATCATATCTTAAGGAGCTTATAGTACCATATTACCCCACTAGAGAGCTGCGCTCCCTAAATTCAAGGTTACTTGTGGTTCCTAGTCTTAAAAAGTAGGATGGGAGCCAGAGCCTTCAGTTATCAAGCTTCTTCTGTGGAACGAGCTTCCAGTTTCAGCTGGCTGGCTCAGGTTTATAGTTAGGGCTAACTCAGGTTTATAGTTAGGGCTAACTCAGGTTTATAGTTAGGGCTAACTCAGGTTTATAGTTAGGGCTAACTCGGGTTTATAGTTAGGGCTAACTCGGGTTTATAGTTAGGACTGGCTCGGGTTTATAGTTAGGGCTGGTTCGGGTTTATAGTTAGGGCTAACTCGGGTTTATAGTTAGGGCTGGTTCGGGTTTATAGTTGGGGCTGGTTCGGGTTTATAGTTAGGGCTGGCTCGGGTTTATAGTTGGACTGGTTCGGGTTTATAGTTAGGGCTGGCTCGGGTTTATAGTTAGGGCTGGCT
>NW_022280066.1:2977263-2988109 GCF_004355925.1 Anarrhichthys ocellatus | reverse complement strand
TATAGTTAGGGCTGGTTCAGGTTTATAATTAGGGCTGGTTCAGGTTTGCCTTGGACCAGCCCCATGATATGCTGCTATAGGCCTAGACTGCTGGAGGACTTCCTAGGATACACTGAGCTCCTCTCCTCTTCCATTTCTCCTTCTGTATGAATTCATGTCTCATTAATGCTCATTAATGCACATTACTAACTTTGCTTCTTCCCCGGAGTCTTTGTGCTTTCTCTCCTCACAGGTTTCCATGGATCGTGGTTATATCTGGACCCTGGTCCAGCCTCCTGCTGTGCTGGACAGAGGATGTCGTATGTGTACAGATTGTAAAGCCCTCTGAGGCAAATTTGTGATTTTGGGCTATACAAAATAAATTGAATTGTTCCATTGCAGTCAGTTAATTTCACTGCAGTAGGGAAATCAACTTACAGTTACACTTGTATGTATTTGCTCGCTGCAGGGACAGTTGTATTAATTGATAACCCTATAAACAAGCTCATAGGTCCACACCTACGGGCAATTTAGAATCACTGTGGGAGGAACCTGGAGAACCAGGAGGGAACCCACACTGACACAGGGAAAAACACGCAAACTCCACACAGATGGGCTGTGCAGCCCGGGAATCAAACCCTGGTCCTTCTTGCTGTGAGACGACAGCGCTAGGCATCATTTCATGTCACTATAGCTGTTTTCTCACATTGTCCAGAGTCGCACATTCACACGTGTAGAACCAGAAGATTGTCCGTGTCAGACCCATTCTCACCTTCTGGAAACACTGTTGGGTTTCGGCAAGCGCTGGTGCCTGGGCAGAGTGCGCATTTGTAATTTGGTCATAAACAACAGAGTCTCTTGCCATCCCTTGAATTTGTATGACCATTTAAGCATCTGCCCTTTCTGACAGATTTTTCATAAATCTTGTCGTGCCTTCCAGGTGTGTGCGTTTCTGCACAGTGGGAGCTGCCACGTTTTCCCTTGTCACATACCAAGACATGCTTGTGCGTGAACGCATGCAGCCTTTACGATATAGAACAGTCTGATGGTTTGTTAGTTAAAGTGGTGTAATAACCCATTTTGATAGGTTCCTTGTATTTAAAGGAAGTGAGAAAACCAACAAAGGAAGTATAGTTGTTTTAATAAAAACAAAATTTCGCACTGAAAGCTGCCAAACTACTCATAGAATGTTCAAGTGCTCATATACACGACTGATGTGCAAAGGACAGAAGTCATCATTATATCTGAAAAAACATTGTGTCTCCAACACTAAATCATGGCGGTGAATCTCCTTTACACCTTTTAGAAGACATGACATCCATCCACTCCTGTAATCACGGGTTTGAATGGTCCAAAAATCTTTCCATCATTTCAACTGCAGCACCACCTGCAAGACACAAACACATATCAATCATCAGCATTCATTTGACGGACCAAGTGCAGATATTTACTACGTGCATAAAACAGCATATAGCTAAATATTCTGCAGATGGTTTACAGTTTGGTTAAATGCTGCGAAAGTTGACCTGTGTCGTTAGCGCCTGTACTATCATTTGTTATAGTTTCCCCGGGAGTTGGTGAAGACCAGTGCTGTCAATACTCTGACCGGTTCCTACTGAAGACTTCTTAAAAACACCTCAAAGATGTATTTTCTCAAGTAAATAGGTGATTTCCTGAACAGTTTTTTTAATAATGATTTCATATAAAGTATACTGTAGTTATTTTAGTGCACCCCGACTGTCATGATGAAGCTAACAAGATCACACATTCCACTTCTCTCATCATGTTGAGCTGCGGCTGTATGCCGTAACACTGACACCACCTACTGTTCATCCTCCATCGATGTGGAACATTCAGCAGGTGGCCGTGTTTCTTCTGTTGCATTAGAACAGCGTAGTTCATTCATTCATGTTCTACCTTGACCATAGTTTATCGTAGACGGATGTTTGGTTTTCCCCTCACCACATTGAGCTACACATGGAAGTGTGCAGAGAGACACACACGCAGTAGTCTGCATGCTCTGAATTTCATATTCAGCACCGTTAACTAACCAAAACTAATGACGTGTTTAGTGTGTGTGTGTGTACCTTATTAGCAGCCTCTAGTGAACTGATGAGTGTGTTTAACTCCTCTCTGTTCATCTCCATGGTGACAGACCGGAGGGCTCTGTTCTCTCTCACGTCCAGACTGAGACTGAGCAGAGGAGTGTGGAGAGAGGAGATCTTATCGCTGGACAGAGCCAACTGGAGACCGGACAGGAGAGAGAAGAGGCGGCGTTAATACAGACTGTGTGTTTACTGAACTTCCCAAGGCTGCTGTCATAATATGGTGTGATGTCAGCACTCGGCTATTTGAATACCTAACTTATTCACTTTTGAAAAAAAGGTCAGTGTCTCAAACTGAATGTGGTCATAATGAATTGACATTAATGTGAATAACCCACTGATCTCACATCTATTGCTATCTTCAGGTCGATGAGCAGGCATTATTGATATTCAAAATATGTACCAAAGATAACTATTCTGTGCCTATATGTGGCTGAGTCATTATTTGGGCTCGTTTTGTATTTGTGATTGTATAAGGAATGTGTGTTAAGTCTATGTCAGGCCTCTCTGTCCCTGTCAAACATGAACATATAAAAAGATTTAAAGAAAGAAACAGTAAGCTCATCCTCATGTAGTTCTTCGTAATAGTCTTAGTTGCATGCCATCAGCTCAGGTGTGCTGACTTCCTGCATCGTTTCCCCCGAGAGCACCACAAGCTTTCACCACAAGCTTTAACTGGGGACTTGCAGGAACACATGAGACATGATGAGTGAAGCATTGAGTCACCTTAAGTTGCCAGTCAAAGTCCTGCAGAGTAGCCGAGGAGATGGAGTTGGTTCTGTCCAGCAAAGAGTCTCGGATCTCTTCCCGTCGAGCTCTCAGCACGCTCAGCACAGACTCGGCGTGGCTGCTGTCCACATCTGCCAGCCCGGCCAGTACCTGTCCACAGCCATACAGAACACCACCCGCTTTAGGCCCTACTCACAGCAGCCATTTTTACATGTCGTCAGGCTCGTTTTGAGATGAGCTGCTCTGAGCTTGGAGAGTGGACGAGAGCAGGCGACAGCAGCAGGGGGCGGTGACAAAAAACACAGGAAGTTAAAGAAACAGTTACTTCCTGTTAGATCCGATCTGTAGGCTACTTGTAGTTTACAGACCTCGTTCGGATTTATAAATAGATATTTATGTGGAAATATGCGTGTATCTGTATTATATGTTATCCTATCTTTTTATGTCTGCCTGTTCGTTTTGATATGTGTTGTATAAATAAGCTTTATTATTATTATAAATCACACAAGATATGTTTTTAGATTAAACCTTTGCTCCACAACATGAAACTAAAAGCCAACAATCTAGCATTAAATATTACAATTAAACAGAAAATTTGGATTTTCTACAAAACGTGGTGTTTGTTGTCAAATCAAAGAACCAATCAGAATCCGGCCCAGGCGACAGCCAGGCGTTTCCCATCATGCAGTAGGTGGAGAGCAACTGCCGCTCCTGGCTCTAAAATCTGCAGCCGCCTCGCTCTCGTGAGGTCATCGTTGACCACGTGTTCATGACGTCAGAGCAAGTCGGGATCAAGTCGGACACAAATCTACCCAGCATGCATTGCGCGCCGATCGCCGGTGATCGATTCTGATCAGGCCTGGCTCACCTCAAACGAGCCTGCTGCAGGGTAAACACAGGTGTAATTGATCAAATCATGAAGGTGGGCCGGGGCCCCGTTGTGTTGCGCATGCTGAACCGCTGGAATAGCTGCGGCATTCAACAGAACTGGACCACCATCCATTTGACTCCATCATCTTCCCTGTTGCTCTCTCACCTCTTCATCAGAGCTGTTGCTCCCCACTGCCCGGCGGAAGAGGGCCGTCAGGGAGTCGAGCAGCTCCAGCCATTCCTCCAGGTTCCAGGAGGCTCCGTGATCCCCCCTGTGAGGAGGCTCCCGCCCACACAGTCCATCCACCACCCTGTGGCAGAGCTGCACACCAGACAACATGGTGAGGGGCACACTTTGGTGTTTGGTAGAGAGGACAAAGCTAGTCCTTGGGTGTTTTAGTTTGATCAATTTTGTGCAATTACTATATCAACTTTTGTCTACAAAAAGATAATTTAGACTGTCCGGCTATCTGCCGGACAGTCTAAATAAAGACAGACACATTGGTGTTAATTAACAAAATTAAATACAACATTTTGTCCAATATTTTAGTGATTTTAAAACAAAATAATTTGCCGAACTCAGCATTTAGAGACATAATAGGATAACAGATGTATTACCAAGCATGTTTAATGGATATTTATATTTAGTTTTAATGCATAATTACAATGAAAGCAATGTATAGTTGCTTTTTATAATTGTATTAATTGACTGTAATTAGACATTGACATATGCAATTATTTTTGGTAGCATTAGCCAGATTTGTAAAAGACTAATAAAGAATAAATAATCCAATGACCCCTCACATTTAGTTGGAGGATACCGACGATACACAACCAGCAGTGGGACCAACCTGCTGAGTAACACACGCCACGTCCACTGCGTGCTCGGACATGTGAGAGGACGTGAAACATAGCAACATGTTCTCTCTTCATGTCCGGAGAGGAAACAACGGTTCGTGAATGCAACGCCTGCTACTTACTTTTAGACACTCGCTGACAGGCAACCTGTTCAATAAGACCACCATGTTTCCGTCCGCTTCCGCCTGCCGATCAGCTGACAGTCAGTCACGTGGTGAAATGAGCTGCGTTCAAAATACCTGGGAAAAATGCACTTCTGCGTCTCCGGCGGCTTCTTCGACCGCGCATAGAACGTCAGTAGATGGAATACTGTGCTGTGCATAACAGTCGGTATATGTATACGTATGTGTGTATCTGTCGCTGAGGTTCTTCTAGAGGACGTTGTTGATGAGTGTTGCTAGTATTACCCGTGGTGCTTTGTGCCGCAGGCTGCCTCTCGGTGTAAAAATAGGGATGTGACCGAGGACATACGGTTGAAGGTCCACTTGAAGACGGGAACTAACAGCGGGGGTAAGTACTGTCTTTCACTATTTCTGCCGTGGACTGAGATGGCCACATATGAGAAGGTTACTTCTCGAGTTGAGAGGACGAACCCGCTTCAGCCGTCCGGAGGGCAAACTTCTCCCATGAGCCAAAAACAGCTCTCTTTCAGGAAGAGACCTGTATGTGGGTGTGTAGTCATTTCGATAATGGTGAACAATGAGCATAAAGGCGAACATCAATGGAGGCTGCTGTGGACATGTCACAACAACTTTCATTTCAGATGGTCCAGATTCCGACCCCTAAGGTGGTGACAGGTCAACGTGGAGCATACAGCTCTGTGTGCTCCCAAAGAGCAGCATCACAGCAGCTGAACCATGACCATGTCTATGGGCTGTGATAGTGGAGACTCCTTCAGTGAGAACTACTGATGAGACAACATGGCTTAATAGGGTTCGATTGAGTTCAGTCTCGCGGTTAAACGTCTACATACAAATGAAGTTGAGTTTAAGTTTCAACTTCTAAGTTAAAGTCTAACTTTAAGTTTAAGTCTTGCATCCAGTTTGCACTGATATGATTTGTGGATGAGTCATGAAGGAAAGGTTCATTTATGGAATATCTATCCCAGGTATTCAATTAAAATTCACTGAGGTCCGTTTAGAGAGAATGTCCTCATGCAAAGGTCCAGAACATCACAATAATGTCTTACTTGCGCTATGATTTAGTTCCATATATATATATTGATGTAACAGTTGTATTAACGTCTGTATGTAGTTAACAACTGACTGTCGTTTAAAATATAGAATGTTCAATTTAATAATACCTCAACAATATGTATTGTCAGTTTTCAAATTGAACGGGATGAATTATAATACATACACAGATACGCATACATATACATACTCGTAAGAATATATAAATGATCTTCTCTCATTTCAAGTAAAATAAGGGATGGATTAAAAAAATACAATACATAACGGAAAGCTTTTATAAAAATGTGCATCTTAAAATAAACCACATATTTCAGCTTTATTCCTCTCTGTTAAAATCATTGTTGGACATGAATTAACATGTTAGGATTCTGATCATATTGAGTGGGTACGTTTGCTCAAAAGATGTGTTCCTTGTCTCGTAGCGGTGTTTAGTCTTTTCTATTGTCTTGTACTTCAACAATTTTTTAAAAACAAAATGCAACATTGTTGAAGTGCAAAATTTGACAAACACCATATGTGTAATTCAATGCACAACCTCAAACTGGATCAAATAATCATTTGTCTTCGCCTTTGACCACCGTACATATTTTTTATCCCAAAAAGGTCTGATGGTGGTCCATTGGAAGGGGAGTGACACAGCCTCTCATTGTACGGTGCATGGTTTAACTGTCAGCATATTATTTACTCGGGTTCAGCTGCAGTTCAGTTCCAGAGTAACCAAGTTTCAGATAGATTCCTATTAGACTCGATTGCATTTCCTCAGCACTGTCCTACCATCACATGTCCCATCCCCAGACAGCGGATCATCCTGATGGCTTGTAGAAATCCAAGATAATAAGATAGTAAGAACTGCAGAACAAAGCATCGGTCGTTTTCAATTTACATGATCAAACTTTCAGAGCGGCTCATAAGAAATCGACTTGCGCTTCTGCAAAACCACGTTTAAGGGTCCAGTGTAAGATTTATTGGTGTGAATTTTAAATGTATAGAAGAACACCAGACTGATCCTTTAACTTGCCTTTAAGAACAAACTAGAGAAACACATTATTGTATTCTCTCTTTGCAGGATGAGGACATTGTGAAAGTCCAGTGTGGAGCACAGAGGAGGGGGCCCATCCACTCTCACAGCTCAGCTAGAGTCTCTGCAGATGGAGCGGCTCCACTGGGTGCGACATCGCTGTCGGCGGCTGCTGGCAGGAGGCTCTGGGAGAGGCTGGTACTCTGCCCCTGATGGCCTGCCCGGCAAAACCTCCCTGGACACCCACAGCTCTCCACGGAGGGCGAGTGGGAAGCAGAGAACTGTGTTCGCTCGCCATGGCCCACCCCAACAGGGGTTCGAAGCGGTGTCCACAAGCTATGAGGGCAATGCCATCTGCACTACCAAGTACAGCTTGTTGACTTTCATCCCAATGAACCTGTTCCAGCAGTTCCACAGGTCAGATTTGTACTCGTGGGTTGAACATGCTGCCTGGCTTTGTTGAACAGCTTCTGTGTCACAAAGCCAGATCAGTGTGTCATCACGCTATCTGTGGGATCAATGTGTTGTATACCAATGTAAATGGTGGTAGCACATGGTTGTACAGTACTTCCACTGCTTCTGTTGTTTCTTTGTAGTTTCTACATACTAACTTGCTGCTCTGGCCTTCCTTTTGTAGGGCTGCCAACCTCTACTTCCTGTTCCTGGTGCTACTGAACTGGGTCCCGGTTGTTGAAGCCTTTCAGAAAGAAATTACCATGATTCCTCTGGTGGTGGTCCTCACTGTTATTGCCATCAAAGATGCCATGGAAGACTACAGGCGCTACTTGTTCGACAGGAAGATCAACAACAACGTGGTGCAAGTGTTCTGTGGGTGAGTCTACTTATCTGCCTTTTTAGATGATAAGAAATCTTCTCCTGCATTGTCTCTGTCACACCCTGCACCCAGCCCAACAAACACCCTGGTGCCTTCTGATACAGCCAGCTGCCAACAGCCAGCTCTGCCCATCCCAGCTAGCCTCCAGTCAGCCTAGAAGAACGAGCCCTACAAGGGGTCCTTCTGGATGACTCTTGATGGCAAAGTCCTGTTCTCCTGGGAAAAAAAGTGCCGTCTAAATGCTGCAGCCCCACAGGCCAGGCAATGAAGCTGTTAAATAAGGAGACCCTCAGGAGCCCTCAGTACCTGGTGATCCACACAGAAACAGATGACCTGCACAGCTGCCGTACAGACATCTGGACCTCCCACTCTAACCAGGCGCGGGATATAAGCTGCAAACCCCAGTGTTGAGTGTAACCTCGGCATAACTGTTTGGTGTGTTTACATCAGTCGTTGTATCAGTTGGAGGAGCCATCATTTCATTATGTTAGAATGTACAGTAATATTATATCATAAGGAAGATTCGTCAAACCATGCTGTTCAATGTTGCTCGTGGATATATCCATCTGTCCACGGCTCAGATCTGAAAGGATTTGCAGGGAGCCAATGACCGCACCCCCTTTTCTCTCCTTTATCTGGTTTCACAATCCGTCTCTTGAGACAGCTGTAAAGCTTGCACCTTGAGTTTGTTTATAGCGTGAGTGACTTTTAGAGGAGGTAGTAACTATCCATTCATCCCCCTCCCCCATTCCCACCTCGCCTGCCACGTCTGTGTCTTTACTTCAGAGGGACAGGGGAAAATATTCCACATTTAGAATGATCTGCATGAATGTAGAAGAAAAATTACACCTGGAGAACGGTTGCAGGAAGGTAAGGCTTCTTAGTGGAGACATAGACCAGCAGGGGGGATAATCCACGTGAGCGGTGGTCTCATGTATAGCTTGGATCGTCCGTCCCATCTTCACTCTTCCCTGGAGCGCTTCTGGAAGAAGAGGACGGTAGTACCTTCCTCCACAGAGAATGAGGAACTGAGCCAACTCCTGAAGTTGTATAAAAGCAACAAGATCTGTACCACAAAGTATTCTCTCTTCTCCTTCCTGCCCAAGAATCTGTTCGAGCAGCTCCATCGCTTTGGCAATATCTACTTCATCTTCCTGGCTGCTCTGAACTTTGTTCCCGTAGTGGAGGCCTTCCAGCCAGAGATCGCTCTGGCTCCTATCATACTGGTGCTGTCACTGACGGCTGTCAAGGATATCTGGGAAGATTTCCGCAGGTTTAAATCGGATCGTTCTATCAATAGGCCTCTGTGCCACATTTACAGCAGGTAAGTTAAATGTTGCTTTCAGTCAGTTTGATGTGTCAACAACCAACATCTAAGCTATCTTCTTCTTGGGACTGTATATTCCCCTTAGCGTTATCCAAGAAGGATAGTTGTGACTCAGTTGTGTGCATCTTATTTTCTTAAGAGTTAAAGGGTTTTACAGAGGGAATTTGGAGATCCCTTTGTATCACTCCATGACTTACAAAATACTGTGAACAGCCATTTAAAAAAATAAATAAATAATTTTCTCCATGTTTTTAGGAATACAATTTTATATAAATCAGGCTAGGGGGCTGCACGGTGGTGTAGTGGCTAGCACTGTCGCCTCACAGCAAGAGGGGCCCGGCTTCGATCCCCGATCCCTGGCGGTGCTTCTGTGTTGAGTTTGTACGTTCTCACTGTGGCAGCGTGGGTTCCCTCCGGGTTCTCCGGGTTCTCCGGCTTCCTCCCACAGTCCAAAGATATGCAGCTTAGGTTATTTGGAGACTCGAAATTGCCCCTAGGTGTGAATGTTTCTCTGTCTCTATGCATGTGCCCTGCGATAAACTGGCGACCTGTCCAGGGTGTACCATGCCTTCGCCCAATGTCAGCTGGGATCGGCTCCAGCGACCCTGAATAGGATAAGCGGTTTGGATAATGGAATAAATCAGGCTATGATCGATATATGAACAAACCCCTCTGTAAAAACCTTCAGTATATAGATAGGAATGAAACTGGAACGTTTGGTGCATGTGCTACTCAAGTGGATGTTTCTGGCTCATAGTACGAGAAAGAAATGATTTTGAGAAAACGGCCTTTAAAGTTATTGATTGTACAATTTCATACATTTTGCAAGGCACTACATGTAAATAGGGTAAATAAAAATGACTTGAAGGATATCCCCATGAAACTTTCTCAGTTGATAAAGACAAGTCGTCTGAAATGTTGTGTTCAATATGCAAATAGACATGGTGAGTTTGTGAGAAATCTACAGACACAAATAGAGAACGTGTAGTAGAATGATCACCAAAATGTGTGTTTTGGATGTTTTCTTTCCACTACTCTGAAAAAGATGTGTAATGGAGGCAAAATAGCCCAAAATCTCATAATTTACCAGTGCATGAGATTGGAGATTTCTGCCCTTTTTAAAAAGGTCAAAAAAAGTTGGTTATAAAAAACGGACGTAAACTAGTATGAAACCTACAATTACAAAAGTAACTGTTAAAATACTTTAACAGTCCTTTATGTTGCTAAACCTTAAGTGGTCAAATCAAGACTTCATGGCTGCTCTTCGACAACATAGCAGAAGTTCAACAACCAATCAGTCAATGGACCTTTATAAAGGATTGTAGGTCACTTCGCTGCTATGCACATGCAAAACGCATTCTGTGCGTAGGGTGCCAGGTGCCAAAGGGGCAGCAAACCAGACTGGCACAAAGAAAGAATGATACCAAAATAGGCAACAGGTTATTCGCTCTGTTTTCATATCATCGTCGCTATCTTTTGAACAAATGTATTCTGCTGCATACACTGTTTAGGCTCCATCCACACGAATACCTTTTCATTTAAAACAAGTTTTAAAACAAAAACGATCTCCGTCCACACGGCGTCTCAGCATCGTTTTCGAAATGATTTCCGTCTAGACTTAACAAGCCTGAAAACGAATATCACGTGACTATTCACATACACTGGGCATGCGGGTGCCGGTGTAAACAGGAAGTAGATTGGTTGCTTGGTTACAGAAAATTAGACGAAGTATTATAGTAGCATTTAATAATGAAAGGTTGTGCTTGATACTAAAGATCTTCCTCTATAAACTCAAACAGACACATTTTGTGGAAAGTTTTAGAAGTTTTATTTTTCAGACTTAGTTACAACGGTCCAGGCCTTTCAAACTTACCCTCTGTGTGTCTGTGTGTGTGTGTGTGTGTGTGTGTGTGTGTGTGTGTGTGTGTGTGT
>NW_022280066.1:2972857-2977253 GCF_004355925.1 Anarrhichthys ocellatus | reverse complement strand
TGTGTGTGTGTGTGTGTGTGTGTGTGTGTGTGTGTGTGTGTGTGTGTATACACACACACACACACACAGGGTAAGTTTAATGTATATGTATATGTATATATTTCTGTGGGTACTTTGGGAATGTGTATCTTTCAGCTTAATTTGAGAAGTGTCTATGATTTGCATATTCCACATTTCATCATGCAGTTTGAGACTCACACTGGTCTGGTCTTGACTCTGTCTCACCCTGCCTTGGTTTTGACTTGGCCTCAACCCCTCCAAGTCTTGGTCATGACTTGGTCTGGGTTTAGGTGTTCTCGACCTCAACACTGTCACAAATAGTTATGATGTCAAGGAGAAAGCCAAAATGAATTATTGGACATTTTTGAAAATGTATTAATTTAGGCATTCAAACATCAATTGTAAGTGCAATTAAGCACAATAACAGTCTATATAGAAATAAACACAACATTTTTGCAGAACATTATATCAATAAACTATATTTAGATTGCAATCAAAACGTTTATCTTGGATCACCTCATAACCTCACATTGTACATAATGGTGGAGTTCCAGTAATTCTCCTGCCCGGCCTGTAAAGGGTGTTTGACTGTGAGTGTAATAATTAACCAGGCATTGTAATCAGTGCATGTGACGATAATGCCTGTCAACAAAGGGCTGTGTTTTCTCTCTCTTACTCGGACTCCCTGATGGCAAATACTACCAGGAGTTATCAGTTGACATATACAGTACATTATAGTGTTAAAGGCTGACACGGCTTCCATGGTCAAAAGCCAATAAAAGTTCTACAGTGTAAAATAATAGGAATGGTCATTCATACTCACTCATCTTCATGCACACTTTCATAGTCCTAGGACAAAAGTATGCTGCTCTGTGTGATCACTAGTTGAATACCAACAGTCACATGACATTTAAATTAAATTATCAAAGAAATTCAACTTGCGTATTTCCTTTTTCCCCCATTGATTTATGGCATAACTGTCATTCTGCACAAAATAAATATTTATATTCTCTCTAAATCTAGCCATGATTGGGCTGTTTCCATAGAGTGCGATATTCTGCTGAGTCATGTTCTCGTCGGTGTCTGTCCACAGCGAGCAGAAAGCCTACGTTGACCAGTGCTGGAAGGATGTGCGAGTCGGAGACTTTGTCCGTCTGTCCTGTAATGACATCATCCCAGCTGACATGCTGCTGCTGTACTCCTCTGACCCACGGGGGGTTTGTTACATTGACACCGCCAACCTGGATGGAGAAACCAACCTGAAACAGAGGCAGGTGGTGTCAGACCTCCCATTGCAGGTAATAATACATGTGGATTTCTTATATATTGTTCATTTTACTTCATTACAATTAGAAAGTGTTTCTTCAAATACAATTCTTGTTGCCAATGCCATTTTACAACAAAGAGCAATCTATTTAACCAGCCTATTAATAGTAATGGTGAAAGGAAAGATCTCATGTTCTACAACAAATGTAATTTATCAGCTCTGAAAACACCCACAGCACGATGCACGTGATATACCACAAAGAGTGATTGGTTGCAATAAACCATTACCAAATCTCACTGTCTTTAATAAAAATAATATTCTCACTTCATTGGAAAAAATCCATTATTGAAGCTCTGATTAAAAGGCCTCAACAGCGAAACCTGCAGGACAGGCAAGAACATGGTTGAGGGGTCCGAGGAGGACAGGCCACTGCTGTCCCCCTTAGGACGGGACCTCTTCTGGTTTTGAGGTGTTCAGGAGCTCATCTCTGATGCAGCTCCTTCTGGAGGAATTCTGTAGATTGTGTGTAATGTGTGCTCTTAGAATGCTATGAAGGATTCCACCCGAGCCTCTGTAGGACCAGAACCAGCACAGGTGGCCTCCTGTACTACTGAGTTTGGATGGAGGATTTGAGTGTTATACATACAACTTGTGCAGATTTGGTCTCTAAGTGAATATGTGGGCCTTCTTGCAAAGTCCTTAATGATTGAGATTGTTTATTTTTGATTCTGTTTATTTAGATTTTTTAAGTATTTACCAGATGTATTGTTATGGTGGAGATGTTCATTTACTCTGTATTTCAGGAAGTGAGTTCTATAATGTATTAATGACTTCATGCAGTAGATACGTTTTATTTTCTTTAAGTAGAGTTGAGTAGAAAAATATGTATTCCATATTAAAGAACTAATGAAAAGCTAGTTGACATATTCCTCAGCCGTAGAATAAAGTGTGGTGTCGACTGGCAGCATGATTATCTGTTATACTTCCACATCTCTGCTCTGCCGTCCCTGTCTGATATCTGTGGGTGTTTTCCAGGGAGAGGAGTTCACCGCTGAGAGCTTCCACTGTCGTGTCGAGTGTGAGAAGCCCAACAACGACCTCGGCAGGTTTAGAGGTTACATGTGAGTCTCTTTCCATTCTAACATCCAACACATGTAGTCAGTGCACACTGCCGGGACCTCGATATATGGATTAAGACTTATTAATACATGAAGACAGTGAGACAATTAAGATGTGATCACAAGCTGATGGAAGGAAAACTGTGTCAATAGCACCTGCTTTTGTCTTTGTCTCCCACAAAGCAATGCAGCAGGGCCACCTCTGTCTCCTAGATAGACCTGTCAGCGGCTAGAACTGGATTATGTTATGCAGCTGAGTCTGAGCTCCGGCCTGTTGTGTGTGTGCGTGTGCGTGTGTGCGTGTGTGCGCGTGCGTGCACGTTGTTCCACAGGGAGCACCCCGGTGGGGTTCGAGTCGGCCTCCATAACGGCAACCTCCTGTTGAGGAGCTGCACCATCCGCAACACTGAGACTGTGGTGGGCATGGTGGTCTACGCCGGTAAGAGCAGAACATCTGTCACTGTGTGACTTTTCACTTTGAGGAATACACCACATTTTGGAAACGTGTGCTTTGTTTTCTATATCAGAAAGCCTACACGTGTCCTCTCAACGAGCTTTAAGATAGAACACAGAGGGAATGTGAACTCACTTTACTCCACAGATGTCCACCTGGACTGTTTGTGCACTCTGATCAGGGATCGAACCGTCGATCCTCTGATTGAAGGACTTTTTTTATTCATCTTAACTTCCAGCGGCCTCAGCTGATCTGATCTTTTCCTGACTTTTTAATCAGCTCCTCAAAAGCAGCTCTGAGCTTGTTATTCTCTTCCCTCTGTGTAGTTTGATCTGTTCGATGGACTTTCCAGTCCACTCTCACCCTTTGTCTTCTCTGCTTGAGTTCCTCATCATCGCATCCTCTCTTCTTGAGTGGATGTCAAGCCAGAGAGTTTTCCACTTCCCTCTCCACCTGTTGGTCGGATGTGGAAGGACTTCCTCCCTGGAATCCTCTCCAGATTCTTGTTTTTACTGTCCACTGATCTCCATGCTGGTCTAGTGTGGACTTTAGTCTTCATTGTCTTTCATCATATGTGGGGATTTGTTTGCTGATATACTTCCTGTATAACGGTCTACATAAGTGAGCATGGACGTATACTGTTTTTCTCTTCCTGTGTGACTTAGGTCATGAGACTAAAGCCATGATGAACAACAGTGGGCCGAGGTATAAGCGCAGCCAGCTGGAGAAGCGTCTGAACACAGACGTCCTGTGGTGTGTGCTCCTGCTCATCATCATGTGTCTGACTGCTGCCATAGGTGAGTACCAGCAGCAAGAGTAGCAGCAGTATTACTGCAGGGTGTGGCTGAGCATGTGAAAGCACATGTAGACCACTTGAGAGCCAGTATTGCCATGAAAAGCAGTCACCGAAAAGACACTGACGGAGAGCCAGTAAACGCTCCAGAGGCTGATGCCGGGTTCACACTGTAACCACTTGTTTGTAGTCTATTATCGAAGCGTTTTCTTGCCAGATTTCCACACGTCCTGTGTGAACCATGTCCAGCTTTAATCTTGAGCTGCTCTGGTGTCTTGGTGTGTTTCAGGTCACGGCCTCTGGCTGAAGAACCTCAAAGACCCGGTCTTTCAGGTTGATACGGACACGTCTCCTGCCCTGGCTGGATTCTATGTCTTCTGGACCATGATCATTGTGCTGCAGGTACACGATTAACCATTTCAGTCCAAGGTTAACAATTGCATTGTTGCAGTCTTGTTCAAGTCTCTTATTAGCTGCAATTATAGATCCAACACTTTTTCTTTTGCGGGCTAACCAAAGACATTTAAACATCTTTGGATTGCTTCAATGGATTATATAGACGTAGGATTGAGGGTCATGCATTTATTAAACATCTGAAGGTTTCATATTTGACATCTCATAAGAGTAATCCAACTAAAAAAGAAGTGATAGCAACTATGGGCTTACAACAACTTCATGTGCAGAAATGGACAGAAGCCAAAACTGATGAAGAGAAGCAAAAAAAATGAAGTAACTCTTACAGCGGTCCTTTGTGACTTCACAGA
>NW_022280066.1:2948504-2972457 GCF_004355925.1 Anarrhichthys ocellatus | reverse complement strand
CATCCATATATATACACATCCATCTCTCCATGGTTTGGCCCTGTGATGTAAATGGTCTCTGTTTGTGTTGCTGTGTGTCAGCTCGGAGGCTGGAGGTGTACGAGGTGGAGAAGATGGAGGCAGCCGGTCGCTCTGTGACTCTGAAGTCGGGCTGCAGTGGTAGATCTCTGAGCCATCGCTCTCTCAGCTGCAAACACAGCTCTGTGTCTCTGCACACACTCACTGGTGAGGAGGAGGAGGAGGACCAACCGTCCAATCACATCCAGCACAGGACCAGCGCCTTCTGCAGTCGCGTGGTCAGACTCTCACACACACTCTCACAGACACACACTCATTCACACACCATCACTGGAGTAGAATAAGAAAATAATTAGATTTAGATTTTTTTAGACCAATATTGCGATTACAATTCAGTATTCGACGAGTTCCCTATTTTCTGTATATTAACTAGACACAAGCAATACGTTATTCTGTATATAATAGACCAACACAACATTGGATACAGTCAACATATAAACTGTCTTATAAACTTTCTTTACAAATAATACAATCTTCCACCTTGACTTGTAAATTCAAGCCTCGTAAACATGTAATGTAACTTTAACAAATCTGAGATCTGCGCTCAGTAGAGTGCAGATCTCAGAGAGTTATGTCCTGTTAACGCCCTGTCAAGACACCAATGGCCTGAAAGGTGTTCTCCAAACGCAGTGATAAATACAGGCCATCGGCTAGAAGTTGAAGTATAAGGTAGTCATACGGTCTTGTCAAACACAGTTTGAGGTGCTTCGAGGTTCAGCAGTGTGTGTACTGGTACTTCCATCAGCTGTTAGCCAAAACAGAACAATACAACTGAGCCAACTACCAACAAGTGCTGTAAAGCGTAATCAACACACTTCATTCTAACTCAAAAACAAGCGACGATGTATGCAAGCAATCTGCTCAAAGCTGTCCTATAATACATTATAATACAATCTTACCAAAATCAAAATTCAACTTTTGCTGCTTGCCCAGCAGCAGCTGAGGTGCTTAGAGGTACAGCCGTGTGTGTACAGGTATTATCGTTAGTTGTTAGCGGTTTGCCAAACACAGCGACCAAAACAATAAGAGTGAGCCGCAGAGCAGCGGCCGAGCCGTGCCCCAAAAACAACGTCTACTCTGTTAGCGGTTAACCAAACGCATCGCAAACTGTTATCCTCCCACTGTGGCCGCAGAGTAGCAGATGGAGGCGCACTCGGCTGTGTTCTCACTAGCGACCCCTACCGGCTGCGGGTGGTTAAAAGTAGTGAGTCAGCAGGCACTCAATGGCAGTTTAAAGCAGGCAATACAAGCGTTCGAGATAATGCGACTCACCGCAACCATGAGAAGTCCTTCAGCATGCAGCCAGAACCGGGCATCAAACATATAATCGCTGCAGCATGATGCGAGATTAGCTGCGGAGAGATTTTTGAACAGTTTGTTTACATGCACTCTGGTAACCTGTCGATATAAGATGAATGCAGCAGACCATTTCTCCCATAACCCTCATCTAAGTGCATTAACACACTCGTGAGCTCTGCTGTCCTTCGTGATGGATAAGCGCTTGCTGCTTCTCTGTCTGTTCAGACCAAGGAGGTGGTACCAGACCCCGAGCTGGTGAGGAAGTTGAACTGGTTCTGCTCTCCCATGCTGGCTCTGAGTGACGGCTCCTCTGGGACTCCGTCCAGCCTGGAGCTCACCTACATCACGGACTTCTTCCTCGCTCTGGCCATCTGTAACAGCGTGGTGGTGTCCTCGCCCAGCCAGCCTCGACACGTGGTGAGAAGATCACAAAATGTTGCTGACAGCATATTCCACAATACATACGCCAAACTACATATAGTGTATACTCTGTGTGCGGCTGTGTGTAACAAACTATGACCCCCTTCTGTGATGGTTCGGTACGAATACAAAAACTGGTACAGTCAAGGTGTATTCAAAAAACATTTGAGCTAAAAACTTACTGAGCAGTTCAGCTCAGGAGTTCCCTTGCCAAAGCTGATCCCATTTTCTCTTCGTATTTCTCTTCACTGCAGGTGCCTGAGACACAAACGCCTCTCAAGTCCCTGGAGGAAACCAAGCTGATGTTCCAGCGCCTCAGCTTCTCTCCTCTCTCAGCGCTCTCCAGCCTGTCCCCTCCCCAGGTCAAAGGAAGCCCCCGCAGCTTCACCAGCAGGCTGTTTACCCGGGGTAAGACTGACTCCTTCACCTTCTCCACACCCACTAACAGCACCACAGACTGGTCAGAACCAGGCCAAGAAAGCAACCAAGAAACCTCCAACCTGAGGCGTGAAGTCCACTCATCCTCCAGAGTGGAGAGTGGAGGGGATGCTGAACAGATGGAGGACAGAGAGACAGACGATAATATGGAGGGTGCAAGGACAAACCCTGAGGGGGCCAGGCAGGAAGTCGAGGACCTGACCAGAGACGTGGATTGTGAGAGAGCCACTGATGATGAACTGCTGTATGAGGCGGAGAGTCCAGACGAGGCGGCTCTGGTCCATGCAGCCCATGCGTACCGCTGCACCCTGAGGGGACGTTCTGCAGAGAGCCTGCTGGTGGATCTTCCAGGAATCGGATCATTGGCTGTCCAGCTACTCCACATCCTTCCCTTTGACTCCAACAGGAAGAAGATGTCGGTGGTGGTCCGCCACCCGCTCACAGGACAGGTGGTGGTTTATACCAAGGGAGCCGACTCTGTCATCATGGACCTGCTTGAGACGGCGAAAGGTAATTAACAGAAGGAATGTGACTGAAGAACGCTGTGTTTGAAACATAATAAAAATATTAACAGCACTGTCTGTCTGTGTCACTGTCATTCTGTTTTGTTCAGGTTCAGAGCAGGCTCAGGAGATCTACAGTCGCATCAGAGAACAAACCCAAAATCATTTAGACGGCTATGCCAGAGAAGGCCTCCGCACGCTCTGCATCGCTAAAAAGGTACCGCTTCAGGACGGGTAAACCACACGACTGTGGACAGTGTTGTGGCTCAGACGTGTCTCCAGAGATACGCTAGAGGGGCTTTTATTTTTGAAACAATTGAAAACTGTATGTTGTCATCATACATGTTGCTGGTATGATGACAACATCCAGTCAAAAGATCATTTCCAGTCTGGTTTTGCTGCGTGTTCTGTGTCTGGAGCAGGTCCTGGAAGAGGAGGAGTATGAGGTGTGGTTGAAGGGACAGCTGCTGGCAGAGAGCAGCATTGAGCACAGAGAGGAGCTGCTGCTGGAGGCGGCTCAGAGACTGGAGACCAACCTCACCCTGCTGGGTAGGAGAGGCGCTCAGCGCAGACATGACCGCGTGCACATCAGAGCTTGGAGCAGCAGTACTTAAAGTACTTTGTCTCTATCTGTGTGTGTGTGTGTGTGTGTGTGTGTGTGTACACACAGGCACCACGGGGATCGTGGACAGACTGCAGGAGGAGGTCCCAGACACCATCGAAGCTCTGCAGAGGGCTGGGATCAAAGTGTGGATCCTCACTGGAGACAAGAAAGAGACGGCCATCAACATCGCCTACGCCTGCAAGCTCCTTTGTCCCAACGACCAACTGCTGACAGCCAGCTGTGGAAGCAAGGTCAGTACTACTACTACTACACTACTACTGGCACATTTTTCACATTCACAGAACAATGAATCTTATAAATTGTGCTGTTATCAAGATATTTCTAAGATATAGCATGCGTATCTTTTGGATCACTTTGGGAAGTCTGCTTTATCTTGGGAAGATAGGACCAATTCCTCAATATCTGGATGTATATTATACGATGCCAAATGTACGCAACAGTAATCCTGGAGTTCTTCCACACATCAGGATGCATGTGCGGCTTTACTCGAGGAGCTCAAACTGGAAGTGCAGCGTGGTGTAGACGGTTTGACGGAAGTGACTGCAGCGGGGGGTTCTGGAGAGTGCTCCTCAGGCGGTGTGGGAGACTTTGTCCTGGTTCTGGACGGACGGACCCTGGACTGGGCACTGCAGGAGGAGCCGAGGAGCGACTTCCTGGAGCTGAGCCGGAGATGCAAGGCAGTCATCTGCTGCAGGTCCACTCCGCTGCAGAAGAGCAAGGTGGTCCGGCTGATCCGGGACCAGCTTGGTGTTATGACCCTGGCTGTGGGTAAGGACTTGGCCTGATGAGTTCCCTCTCATTGTCTGTAATAATTACTTTTTCCCGCTAACAAGTTTTCTCATTTAATTTCCTGAAACTAAACGTCAAGTCTAAGCCTGAGTTGGTTAGCAGAGAGGGAGCGGTTATTGTTCGACCTGCTAATAACTGTTATAATATAATAGTGGCTGTGGGGGGGTGGGCAATGCAGATAAAACCTTACAAAATGCTTACATGTACTTAAACGTGGACTTGTTTCTGTTCATTCAGGTGATGGGGCCAACGATGTGAGCATGATTCAGGTGGCTGATGTGGGCGTGGGGATATGTGGTCAGGAGGGCATGCAGGTTATGACCCCTCCATCCATCCTGACAGAACACTACCAGACCCACAGCGGCCTGTAGACATGCAGCTTTCTTTAGCTGTTCTACTCAACTCTATTTGATTGAACTCCAAGCTCTCTCACTGTTCTTACTCAATCTTGCTTTTCCTTCCCCAGGCTGTGATGTCCAGTGACTTTGCCGTCTCCAGGTTTAAACACCTCAGGAAGCTGCTGCTTGTCCACGGCCACTGGTGCTACTCTCGTCTGGCAAACATGATCCTCTATTTCATCTACAAGAATGTGGTGAGAGTTCTGTGTGTATCAATGTTTCTGAAATGGCTTCATTTAAGTGTCTGGTACTCCGGGGGCTTTGACTCTCTCATTAGGAAAACACCCCTAAAGATTCCCCAAAACAACTCTCATCTAATCCTCAAAAATACTTAATACGGACAAGACAAGGACAAGTAACAATAATAACCCAATAACAATATATTCATACACAAAATGGATTCACTTCAAGCAAAGCATTGTGACTGATTTAGCTACCGGCTACAAGCACTACAGAATACAATGCAGATAAAAAAGCCACCGATGGAGATGTTGAGACGATCCTCTCTGCTGTCTGTCTGTCTGCAGATGTATGTGAATCTGCTGTTCTGGTATCAGTTCTTCTGTGGCTTCTCTGGGAGCGTCATGACCAATGCCTGGGTGCTCATCCTCTTCAACCTGATCTTCACCTCCGTTCCTCCGCTCATCTACGGCGTCCTGGACCGGGACACGCCTGCACACACTCTGATGGAGCTGCCCGAGCTCTACCCGGAGGTGCAGACCTCTGAGGTGACTTCATGCACACGCAAACCTGCAATCACAACGGCTGTTGTTCAGCGTTTCGCTCTATTGTTTATTCCTTTTTTTTCATCATCATGTCAAACATTTCCTATTTCTAAGGAATGGAGAAGCTTTTGAAATGGGACCACAGGGAGCCAAAGCTCTACTCTGAGACCCAGGATCCTATCAATACTAATGATATCAGGATCCCACCCGGTTATCGGCTTCTCAGAAACAACCTAGTTTAATAAAGAACACTTTATTACCGTATGTGTCATAATTAGGATTATCAATCATCAAAACAGTCATCATATCATATCTAAGGCAGATGACAATGAGTTGGTCTCTGTAAATCAAAGACCAAGTCTCATTACACTTCCTCCATACAGGAGTTCACCTGACTGCACTTCATGAGGATGCCTTTAAGATACTGAATGTGTGCTGCTCACACTATTGGACCTCGTGACTGATCCGTTGGATGTAGAGAGGATGTAGGCTTTCTTGCAGGACTGTTGCATTGCTAAAGGTTGCAGTAGTTTGTTGCAATAGATTGTACTATAACAGTCTAAAATACTGAGCACCAGGTCTTCATCAGGCAAAAGGCTAGCATGTCAAAAGGGCCTAGGACAGCATGTTGGCACAAAATCGAGTCCAACATGCCATAGTCTACTGACTGGACTCAAGATATCCAGCTCGGGACCTTTTTCTTTTTTCTTCATGTGTGGACAGGAAATGAAACATGGACCTGTGTTTAGAAGGACTAAGTGAGTCCTTTGTCTCTGCAGGTCTATGCTCCCTACATGTTCTGGATCACAGTCCTGGATGCGTTTTACCAAAGCCTCATCTGCTTCTTTGTGCCTTACTTTGTAAGTACACCGTGTCAAATCCTTCAGTAATAACCGACAGCCTTGCAGCCGATTGTCCTATCACGTAGCTGTGAACACTGCTCATACAGTTGTGATGTTTGTCTCAGGCTTTCAGGGGATCCAGCGTTAGTGAGCTGTCCTTAGGCTCTCCCATCAACGCCTCGGCCCTCCTCATCGTCCTGCTGCACCAAGTCATCGAGAGTCACACTCTGGTCAGACACACTGCTGTACAATAGGAGTGGTTGTTTGTGATCAGAGTCCAGACAAGAAGTGACGTCAGGATCTGTGCGTCTCCAGTTGTGTTGTGGCTTAACCAAAACATCTGTGTTGTTTTGCAGACGTGGATTCATGTGCTGGTGTTGGTGCTCAGTGGTGGGTCCTACTTCGGCTTCGTGCTGCTCTTCAGTTTGTTCTGTGTGACCTGCAGCCCCCCCACCAACCCTGTGGGGGTGGAAACCCTCGAGATGTCCCAGCCTCTTTTCTACATCGTATGTGCTCTCACTACTGTGACGGCTCTGTTACCCAGGTACACGTACACACACACACACACACACACACACACACACACACACACACACACACACACACACTCAAACACACTACTCGAAATGTGCACAAGCTGGGTCCAAATTCAGTGCAGCCTACTTTGAAGTCATAAAGGCTTTCCTTTACAAAAGCTGACTTCATACAGCTGCTCTCTTGTTCTATTATTGAAGCCATACAGTCAGAGCTAGCTGCTAGCTGCTAGTTGCTAGCTGCTAGCACAGGAAACACAGGCATCTGTAGGAGCACTGGGCTGCCGTACAGCCAGAAATAGATGTTGATGCAAATCTGAGAGAAGATAAGAGATGAGATCGAGACGAGACTTGTACACTTGAGGAGTATTTGCAAAGAAAGAGCTACAGCTCTGGCGTCCATCGTCCCTTTTATAACCTTTTTTGCGATTGTGTGTATGTGCGTGTACGTGTGGAACTAAAATGACCTAAGATGGTGAGATACAGTATGTGTCTGTATTGCGGATCTTGGCTCAACTAAATGACGTTGAGGTGTGTGTTGTTTGTAAGTGTCAGTGAGACATATAACGGTACTATATGTGTGACGTATATTGATACTACCATAAGCCATGGAAATCAAATGAATGAAATAACAAATATGAAAAAAGCAGCGATACATTCAGACTGTATTATGCAAAGCAGCCTCCATGTTGTCAATGGATGAAGTCACTTCTTCTTCGGCAACTCTTCACTCAAATCCATTTTCCTGGTCTCAGTTTGGAAAGTCCTTTAAGTCATGTTGACTCTTTCACTCATTCATTTTAATCCGAGTTCAGATTTAAATGCACCTTATTACAGCTGCTAGTGCCTTTAAAGTGGAGTGTGTACTGTGTTAGATTAATGAATTATTCAGACGTCATTCACGGCATTTATTGTCAGTTAAGTTCTTTGATTCCTTGTAGGGAGCCGAGCCTAACAAGTGGTCCAGTTGGTAGTCGAGTGAAAGGACTGAAGTTGCTTCTCTGTTGGGTGTTGAGTTCATCATGTACTGATCCGTGTGAAGACACAGCCCTGGAGGACTGACTCACATCTGCCCTGCGTCTTCTCCTCTGCAGGCTGTTGTTTCGAGCTCTGTACAACACCTTGCACCCGTCTGCTGTTCTGGAACCAGCTCAGATGGACAAAGTGAATTCGGAGAAGTACCGCAGGAGAATGCAGCGCTGGAACCTGAGCCGGTCCAGAGACAACAGGCTGCGACTGTGTGCCGACAACCCGGGCCTGGAGCCCAGCACAGCCTCAGTGGTGTCCTGACATCCCTTTATACACACACATACACACACTCACACATACACATACTCACTCACTCACTCACTCACTCACTCACTCACTCACACACTCACTCACTCTCTAACTCACTCTCTAACTCACTCACTCACTCTCTAACTCACTCACTCACTCTCTAACTCACTCACTCACTCACTCACTCACTCACTCTCACACTCACTCACTCTCTAACTCACTCACTCACTCTAACTCACTCACTCACTCACTCTCTAACTCACTCTCTAACTCACTCTCTCACTCACTCACTCTCTCACTCACTCACTCTCTAACTCACTCACTCACTCTCTAACTCACTCTCTAACTAACTCTCTCACTCACTCACTCACTCACTCTCTAACTCACTCACTCACTCTCTCACTCTCTCACTCACTCACTCACTCACTCTCTAACTCACTCACTCTCTAACTAACTCTCTAACTCTAAGAAGAAAGACCTAAAAGTTGATATTGACATGCTGGGGCAGAATAGATTGTATGGACGTTCCACAGCTACCTATCCATTCTGCTGAGAGATGCTCGTTTTGTGACATGTCAACACCCAAAGAAGTTTCAAGAACCTAATTATGAAGAAAGATGGATGTTCTACTCAGTGATTGAATCACAATAGCGAGCATTTGTCTGTGAAACATGACCACCGTGTGGAAAAAGTGGAGACAATTTTTAGAATTTTGCTGTATGTATCATTTGCACATCAACAAATCATGAGTTGATTAATCTCATGATTAACAGTGATCGTAAAGGAACGAGCTGGCCTTCACTATGTACTACTGTTATCACTGTGAGCCAGCAGACTGATAAGGAAAGAGACCAAGTCAGATCATAGTCCATAGATCACAGATACGATCAAAGATTTTTTTTGTTTATTTTTTTTTGCTGTTTCATACTCCTCATCGTCCTCCACTGTATAATGACACAGAAGTTGCAGACCTCTCGACATGCATGTTCTATGACATTTGTCAAATGTCAGTTTTATTGGCTTACTTTCAGATGAGCATAAATCCGAATGTAAGAGAACTTACACAACGTTAGCATCCCATTGGAGTGGTGTTTGTGTCCCAATACTTAGTCGCATACATAGCTGTGGTTTGGTCTCCACCAACTCCTGAGAAAGAGATCTGGATATGTGACTGTTTCCTGTTACTCTTTGTTCTCGTGAGCTCTTTGAAAGGGTAGCATGTGGCTAAAGAGAGCGCTGGACAATCCAAATGCATCCAATCCGATGTAGCCAAAGAGATTGTGTTTAATTGATTTGCTGTAATCAACATTCAACAAAGGCTTTTTCCTAAAGTTCTCTCTTTACATGAAGAACAAGACTAATACTAGAGCATGGAGCAAACACTGGTGCTGTTTCTCAGGTAAACTCCCATCAAATCAAAAGTGGGATTTTGTTCCCAGAACCCCCCCCAATTTGTAATATTGTCAACTCACTGTCTTAATATTATTTATATTTGAACCCATGACTGGTTTATTCTCATCTATACCGGTTGTTTGCATTTTTCAAAGTTGCAACAAATTCACTCAAATATCCAGTGAGTAATTATTAAAGGGCATGTTTTACCTGTAGAACTACAAATCATGTTTACTTGACATTAATACAGAAACATTTTAAATGCAAATTGTTCAATTTTCATTTTTGGAGGTATTATTTTTCCTGTTCGTGATTGGTTACGGGCAGTTTGTGTGTAGTATGAAAATGAATGGTCGGGTCCGTCACAGTGAGATCAGGTTTGCATGAGGCTACGTTAACTGATCGATCTGAACTGATTGAAGTCAGACTTCAGGTTCACTGATGGATCGCACCACAGATGTGTACGACTGGTTGTAAAGCACTTTATGTGCTCTAGCTTTAGCAGATAGAGCTTCACCTGAAGGTGCACTAATGTTGCTATTCACAACACATCCTGGACACTATTAAGCTGGCAAACATGTGATTATGAATATGATTTTGTAGATCCTAAACGAAAGCCCGCCACGTTAGACGTGACAGGTTTGTTGTGGACTTTGCTGTAATGACTCATTTTGAAATAAATACTTTATCAAAAATAACCATCTTCAAATGATTAACCGTCAACTAATTCAAGAAAAGCAACAGACTGCTGATGATCATTTGTTCATGTTGTTGCTGAGCCCAGCAGAGGAATGCTGGTTTTTCCATCTGTGATAGAAATCCTGATCAAACAAGTCCAGCACGTCAGAATTCCATCATAGCAATGAGATCAGAGTGAAGTGACCCGGCTGCCTCTATGTGAACCAGGTGATAAAGGGATCGCTCAGGGCCCTGTTCCAGAAGGCAGCTAAAGTGAAACCTTGGGAGTAGTTAGTAACTCTGAGATGAGGGAAACTTCAGTTCGATAAAGAGAGGGAACTTAAACTTTGGGTCTGTTATCTCCAGTTTCCCCCTGTATTTCATCCTCTTCAGATTAAAGCAGATATATCTCAAATCTATTGTGGGATTCAGCCTAATGCAGTCAGGTGTCTCTGCTTTCTCATAGTCCGGTAAATGATGAATGAAAGGACAGCACTGAATACAACTTAACTGTGTTAAATATAAATGTGCACAGTCCATATATAGCTCACATGCATTCATATCTCTACTTCCACTGGATTACAACGGAGGCTGTGCCTTTCATTTCCAGCTGTTTGTGACACCCATCCCTTCTCAGGGTTAGCAAACGGGCCCCGGTGTTTAGAAGTGGGGTTGTATGGGATCCATCCAGACCCGGTCCATCTAGTTTATGTATTATGTACAGTAGGCAGACTGGAAGCTCATTTGTTCAGACTAAATAAACTTGAAGCAGTTCAGCGTCTGATGGAGCTGATGGAGGGCTATGTTCTACCATTATTTTAACGTTTGGCTTGTGTAGTTGAATGCACTGGTTGTGAGTTGCTTTGGATAAATTAATGGAATGCTGAGGTAACCCTCTGAGGCCGCTCGTGACTCTGGATGCATTGCAGTAGTCTTCATTTCCTCTTTAGGCGTGTCTGCCTCGAGCTCACAGCTCTCACTTCTGTGTGACTGCTGCTGCTCCTTGTGCACACCGACTCCGACCTCCTGACATGAGTTACTACAGCGATGCGTCTGGAGACGAGTTGGAGACTTTGGGGTAAGAGCGCGTGGGACGCTGTTATTTGTTGTTCTTATACACTGTGCCACCTTACGGGTTAAACAGTCCAGATGATGCACTCTACAGACGCTGATTCCATTGCCGTGAGTTGGTCGATTTATTTTCACTTTCAACAAACTTAACAAACTCATAATAATAATAATAATAATAGACGCCGATGCCTCGTTCTGCCCGAAGTCCCACCCCTTCCTCTTATCACAGCTGATCTCTCAATTGGATTAATAACAATAGTTCCCAAAAAAAAAAATAGTTATTCAGAATACAACATTTAACATCCATTCATAAGTCAAAGGAATGTATTTAGATCACACAAATCTATTAGCAAATTTAGAAAATGTGATTTGTAATCAAAACAAAAAAAGATGACTAACATATTCTCTGATAGAAAACGATGCGAGTCATTCAAAGTATTCTGACCTACTCACAAACAGAAATTATGTTGAGAGTAATCACAAAATGTAATATCTGGGAATTCATTTGACCTAGACAGTCGACAGTGTCATAAATTCCTGCCACTTCTCAACTGTTCATAGCACAACTTGGCTTCTTCGTAGAGTAGTTTTACATAGTAGGCATTATTCAAACCGTTTAACTGGTTACAGTTTGTATGGACTCTCATGTAATGAACTAGAGACAATGGAAGTAGGATGTTACATGGAGCTCAGAGCAGGGCAGCAATAAACCTAAAGCTGGTTCTAAAACATGACTTGTGAAGTACAAAATGAAACAAACTTTAACCTTAAACTCTCTGACATACCATGTACACCTGTATAATCCAATGCAATCCAATACAATAGTTAAACAATGCATTCTACTACTTTTATTTTTTATAATCCCTCAGCAGCTGTCTATGCAAATACTGCACTTTCACATCCCTTTACTAGTTTCCTCTGCAGCTGTCTTACAGTCTGCGGCTTGTTTACCAGCAACAGTCGTCTCCATTTCATCTGAAAACCAACTGTTTAATCAAAAGGCACATTTTTCATCAACTCTTGTCTCATATTTATCTGCAAACCATGCCTCTTTAGTGGAATAGTTTATAATTGAATTCAATTTCTTTTGTATCACCCAAAATCACAAATTGTCCTCAGAGGGCTTTACAATCTGTACACAAACAGCATCCTCTGACCTTTGACCCTCACATCGGTACAGAAAAAACTCCCCCAAAACACTCTTTAATGGGGAGAGAAAAAAAGGAAGAAACTTTAAAGAGAGCAACAGAGGAGGGATCCCTCTATCAGGATGGACAGAAGTGTGACAGATGTGTGTACAGAATGAACAACAACAGAGTTACAACACATTCAATGCATATGACAGAAATGATTCATATGAGAGTAGTGAGCATAATAATGATGGAAAAATTATATCAACTAATAATAACAGCATCAGTGGATATAGTAGAATAATAATGATAACAAAAGCAGTAATGATATCGGCAATAGTAATAGTAATAGTCTTGCCCAAGGACACATCGACATGGACATCGAACCCCCAATCCTCTAAATGAAGGACGACGCCACAGTCGCCCACAGATCTGTGCTCTATTCAGGATACAAATCCTCGCCGCGCACCTTAATGCAGTGAATGTGGACGTTGCTGTTTCTCATCTCAGTGTTAGAGTGTCTGATGTGGACCAGTGTGTATTCCACACAGAGCAGAAAGAAGAGAGAAGGCCGAGAGCTACTGCTTGACTCGGCCTTTTTAGACAAGTACAGTCCATTTACCATTAGCTCCAAAAGTTGCTAGTTCGAGCAAGAAAGTCGCAGAGTCGGCAACCCTGACAGCACGTCCCTTCAGGCCTCCCTCACTCGAATGAAGTGATTGGTCGGGCTTATTACAGTCCTGCAACAGTCATAGATAACAGATTGAATCAATTTGATTCATTGATTGCTGTCAGGATGTCATTTCAACAAAAATATCAGAAAGGTTTTTGAAGATTACCGATCCGGCCTTTAAAGATTGTGGCAGTTTAGACGATCTCTTTTATTCCCATAGAAATAGAATAGATCAAGATCGACTGTCTGAGTGTCGGTTCATCCCAGTAGAGTTCCAGGTTAATCTTGTCGATTTTGTTGAAGGTGGTACCACTATGACCTGTCCCGTCATGCCACAGAGGCCCTTCTCTTGTCCAATGGGACTGATGGAAGTTATCTCCTGAGGAACAGTAACGAGGGACCAGGCTGCTTCGCCCTGTCCGTCAGGTCAGTCCGTCTAAAACATACATTCTAAATGAAACACAAGTACCAGATATCAGACCACCACACTTCTTTTTTGCTTGTATTTTTCTTATGTAGCAGAACCGGGCAACAGACTGCATTTCCTTTGCGAAACACGTTGTACAATGACAATAAATAAACCTTGTCAGTTTTTTGAGAGAAACTAATCGAGCATAATCTGAAGCTGTTAAAATAGATAATCTGATGTCAGTCAGGGATGGATTGGCCGTGATCTTCCCGCTAGTGGGTATACTTTTTAACACACGGGCTACACAAAAAGTATGCTTGATGAACACGCCACTCTCGCAGCCACTTCATGTACGTGCTGTTAAAACCAAGCATGTCTTCAACCGGAGGCCATTACCAAGATGGTAAACAAATACTTTGTGCACATCAGTGGCGGGCCGTCAGGGCCTGCAAGACCTTCTCTGCTGGCCTAAACAGAATCACAAAGCTATATCTATTTTATAATTTAATAATTTTTCTTAAATACACTACATGTATTATAATTTATAAAAATATTTTTCCCATTATCTTATTTTCTCATTGCACAGCTACTGTCTTCCTCAGTTGCTCTGCTTCCAGTGCAGCTTGTTTTAAGTAGAGCTTTTATCCAATCAGATTTCACCTCTGTGTCTCTAGGTAAGAACAGAGCCAGAGGCCTGCAGACAGAGGCCTGCAGCCATTTGCAGTTTAAGTGAACGGGGACGATATTGTTGATTGTCATATTCTTCAACCAATCAGATCTTTAGTTTGACATGTTGGGCGTATTCTTTGACGTATCAGAGCCTGCTCGCCGGCCTATAATGACGTCAGCATTAGTGCAGCTCAGTGTCTGCCGCGAGGTGCAGAGTGCGCTGTGATTGGTCAGTGGGCGAGCACGTGACTATCGTGAAATGACGCTTAACAGCAGAGGCATGTCGGGTGGTGAATCGCATCACGTGATGCAGCTCAGCCAATCAAATATGGGCATTCTGACTGAGTGAGATGCACCATGACACAGGGGGCTGAGACGAGGAAAGACACTGCAGAGCAGTACATACAATGCTGAAGTTGTGAAAGTAAAATTATAAGACTATCTCTTTGGGCTGCGACTTGTCATAAAGGAATGATGATGGTGGGTCCCACAGCCAGACCAGCTGAGAACCACTGTCCTCCATGAGCGCAGAAAACATTATATTTTCCTGAATATAAGCTTCTGCATTGTCCAGATGCTCTAGTACTATTGAAACATACTGCAAGTCTCGTACCGAACGTTACGTACATTTAATACGTACATAGTTACAGCCTTAGAAACTGATATCTGTAGCGCCATCATGTGGTTATAAGGTGGTATTTCAGCTGCAGGACAACAGTGAAGGCCTAGGTATAAAATGCACGGCCCGCCACTGGTGCACATGAATGACTTTAACAGTGCATTGTTAAATGTTTGTTTGTCGACACGTAGGGCGAAGGATTCTGTGAAGCATTTTCATGTGACACGCAAAGACAATGGTTACGTGTTTGGCTTCAACGAGTTTACAACCCTTCATGACTTCGTCAACCACTTTGCCAACCAGCCTCTGCTGGGCAGTGACACAGGTATGCAGACCTTCAGCTCTTCTAACTAACAAAGCTTACTGCATATGAACCAGCTCATACAGTGAAACGCCACATTTGATCTATTGGCTATCGTTCTGGTGAATGGCTTTCATAGCGAAGGTGAAGCTATACTAGAAATCCCTCGTTCCAGCTCAGGTTTGTGCACAAATGGGTACAAAAGTAGAGCTACAAAGTGTTTATGAATAGAAAAGCTAAAAGATTTATAGTGACGTACAAGATGCTACCAAGGCGGCTAGCCTGATGTACTCAGACAGGGAGTCCCAAAGATCTCACCAAGGATTACCATAACATTATTAAAGCCGAGTGGCAGCATACAGAATGAGCTGGAGGAGAGAGATTGACTAGACCAAAGTAGTTATAGCGGTCCAAGGACTACCAGCACACCAAGGTTTTATGCCTAACCCTCCTTTGTTACCCTACGTTCATTTGAAGCTGTTGATTTTCCAGTGTTTTCCATTGTTAAAAATGATCCACTCCACATTTTTCCAATCCAACAACAAGAGAATAACCCCAGGCTCATCTGTTGAGTTGTTGGACGTTGTATTTCTTCTGTGTGTTATTGTGAGGTAGTCAGGCCTGTGACCCGCCCTCTGCCTCTGAACCAGGAACCCTGATTGTGCTGAAGTGTCCGTACCCGTGGCGCGTGGAGGAGCCGTCCATCTACGAGTCGGTGCGAGTTCACACAGCCATACAGACGGGCCGCACAGAAAATGATCTGGTACCGAACGCACCATCGGTATGCCCCTTTCTGCACGCTCACATCTGTGAGCAGCTGATCCCAAAGTGTGTCAGATGTCATGTGACCAAAGTAACCTTAAGGGGGGGGGGGGGTCCATTCAGCTCTCTTTAAGTCTGACTTGAAAGGTAATTCTGGATTATTACAACATGGATATTACATTTATTGTTTTGACCGACAGTTATGGTGTCAGCAAATGGTGTCGTTGGTTCAGTTGTCATCACATGACCTTTTGTCATCAAACTACAGGAGCTGTGTTTAGGCACCTGTGTTCATTTGAAGGCTGACGGGTTCATAAAGACACTCAGTGTACAGGAACCCCACTCAATCTGAACTCACAAACTCTGTCACATGTAACTCAATGGTGACCTTCAGAACCACTCCAGTGGGCCTCTCTCACAAACCATTCAACACCTTAAGATCTCAAGATCTACAAACCCCACCAGAGACCATCTTTGAACAGAGACAGGCGTTACCAGCTCCAACCATATACAACCACCTGTCATCATGTGATAGGAGACCCATAGTTGGGCTAACTGAACTGAACTGACTGAACCAACCCCATGACTAATGAGCCAAACAAGAGCCGATGAAGAGCCGTGAGATGTGGTTAAAAGTTCAAAAACAAAATGAGGTGATTTTTTTTTTTTCCCCAGATCCAAGTTGCAATAAAACAGAATTATCGTTATAGTATAGTAGAATATAGTAGAATCATTTTTCTACCAACACAAAGCTTGTCTTTTCAGCTGGGCACAAAGGAAGGCTATCTGGTGAAACAAGGAGCGATTGTGAAGGTAAGATATGTCTGCACACAAATCAGCTGTTATCAGACATCTGGAGATGTAGTGGAGCAGGACTCAGAGTCTGAACACAGACCAGTTACTGAGGCGATACATCCTCTTTTTGCAGAACTGGAAACAGAGGTGGTTCACGCTGAACAGATACGAACTCAAATACTTCAAAGACAAAATGGTGAGGCTCTCTTCGGCTCAAGTACACGTTGTGTTAGATGTGCTATTTCACAGCTTCACTTTGGATATGTGATGACAGTATGCGGATGGAGCAATTGTATGAAGCCGCTCGTAGTGTGGACGTGTAAGCTGCAGAGTGTCTCTGTTGCAGGGTGCAGAGCCCATCCGAACCCTGGATCTGAGAGCCTGCTCTGCAGTCCAGTTTGACTACTCTCAGGACAGAGTCAACTGTTTCTGGTAAGTGATGTCAGTCAGTGATCAGCCCTGAGGGGATGCACCGTAAAAGAATGTGGAAATTAAAACCCAACCACACATGTAGGAGTCGTACTTTTAACCGACATCTCTGAATCCTTCACTATGGATATGACCTCCTTGGTTAACAAATATATTTTACATGTATGGCATGTCTTCTCAGTACAACATTATTAACGAGTTGGCAGTTCTGTCTGACATGAGATTACTATGTTGCCTATTTACACAATGTATGCTAAGAAGTGACCTACTGGCTAGCTTGTGAGCGTTGATACATCCACAGCGACAACTTATGACATTTTGTTCTGTTAAATGGTACATGGACTGTACTTGTATAGTCTTTAGTCTTCTGGCCACTCAAAGTTTTAACACTACAAGTCATCATTCATCCATTCACACACTGATGGCACAGCCTTCAGGGGCGATTTGGAGTTAAGTGTCTTGCCCAAGGACACACCGGCAGGGACTCGCGGAGCCGGGATTATTAACAATAATGATAATGAACATTAGAAGTACAACATGTCCTACGCTCCGACTTCATCGGTGCTCTGGCCCGAACAATAATAATAATAATAATGAACATTAGAAGAACAATATGTCCTTTGCCCGACTTTGCCGGTGCTTGGGCCCTAAATATATGCAATATGTTTCAGATGACACCAACATTATATAGAAAAAGCAAATAAAATATATGTCTTAAGTCACAGCACTGCAGTCTGAGGCCACAGCAGAGTTGTGCTTTCTAAACTGGACCCTTTGTGTTGTTTGTAAAAGGAAGTGTGAGTAGTGAAATAGCAGAAGAAAACAAGAGGAGGGAAGGAGAAGTGCACATGAAGTGAAAGGCAGCTGTGGCTTTACAAAGGTTACACCCACTGTCCCCCTTTAACTGGATTTTTCCTGTTTGGAGTGGAGTGTTGTAGGTGAATGAACTCGTATGATGTAGAGGTTAATTCATCAAGAAAGCAGCAAAGGGTTCTGAATATGTTATGCTAGATCCCTGATTGTATGGCTCTGATTTTCTTTTTTTCCTCCATATAATGGTCGCTGAGGCTCATGGTTCATATCTAGTGCCTGGAACACAACTGAAAAAAGGAAAGAAAACAGCCAAAAGTAAAAAAAAAAAAAAGAGAGAGAAAAACTGATTTATACATACCCGATATCTAACTTACACTTACATTCTAAAAATCAAATCTAAAAAACACACAACATCAAATGCGATGCAGGGCCTGACAAAGTGAACCCAAAGATGGGCGGTTACTCTTTATTTGATGGATGGCATGAGGACGGGCGCTGCTCGTGTGGCAACAGGCAGCAGAGTGTCTTTATTTTAGTTCCGTTTGTTGTGTATGTTGCATACAATGTTTTTGTGAAGTCAGGTCAGAGATTTTTTATCACTTGGCATACTACGCCTGTCTCCTTTACTCCCAACAAAAAGGGTTTCTTTTAAATATACAATGGATCCACCAGTCACTAGATCTTCATAAGCAAAGTTTCAGTGGGCAAATGCCTGTTTGTGATTGGAGGAGAACTCTACCCATAGATTCCAGTAATGCGGGAACCCAAGACTTTGATGTGTAGAAACTAGATCCTATAGAGTGATGCACACCTCTGCTCTCCTTGTGTCCACAGCCTGGTGTTTCCTGAGAGGACATTCTTTCTCTGTGCAAAGACGGGTGTGGAGGCAGACGAGTGGATTAAGATCCTGAGGTGGAAACTGGTGAGTTTCTTCAGACTGCATGTTTTACTCAGTGCTGGCAGGAAGTGGGATATTTTTACCAGTAACTCAAACTGCTGGCAGCACGCTTCGCTCCATATCACAGTGTAGCAAAGGGGGTAAAAAAAAACTTTCATTGAGTAAACAGAAAGTGAGCAATATGTCATGTAGCATGTGTCATATGAGCTCACTTCCTTTATTCTGTTAGTTAGTTAGTTAGTTTCTTCCCCCACTGATCGTGCTGCTGTTTAAAAAGCATTGGATCTGTGTGGCCTGTTGCTGGTGATACTGTACCTGCTGTTCAGAGCAAAAAGCTCTGTATGCTGATGAATACAGAAGAGACTGATCCATCCAGAGTCAGACAGAACTGTCATTACTAATCATGAGCCTGTGGATACTACCCCTGTGCTGCTGAGACTCACTGCTGCATTTTGCTTCCATAGTTAGACTTTATGATGCGTGTGTGTCGGTACCACAGAATTTGAATGTTGTGATCGTCTCCACTTGTCATTTATGATACTGTCACAATACATACGACACATTTCATGAGTAATCAGCTTAGTGGAGCCTACACCTAAATATGAGTGAAAGGAAAGCATGGATGACTTGACTTCTGTCAGCTCTGCACTGATGTGGCCTAGAAGTTGAGCAACGTGAAAACCTTCAAAGTCGACGGTGTGGATCCGACCACGCTAGTGAAGTCTCAGTCAGCTGCATACGCAGTGAGGAGAACATGTGTTATCTACATTTCATTTTTTCATTAAAAGACATCTTAATGTCACATGAGACTAGAAGAAAGGTTTCTGGAGAGTCAACCCAAATATGCATGCTGGGAAATGTATTCATAAACTAATGTAAAGCTCAGTGGGATATGTATTCAACTCAAAGTCGGCGAAGAAGACAACTTCTTAAAACTATCAAATTACATTATTGAAAGCATCAGTTTATTCTTTAAGTGTACGTAAACGTGTGTTCTTGGCAGCCGGCAGTGAGACTCTCTTTATTTCCAGTCGCAGACACTCAAAGGCCGATGACTGCTGATGGAAAGAATCCTCAGGTTAAAAGAAGACGTCACATCGGCTGGATGAAGAATACAGAAGAGCAGCGTTCACACGTGGAGAGTAAAGAGGAGCGTGGATTACACTGGGACACTGACTAACTACTGAAGTGTGATTCCACTCCGCTTCAGGAAAGATGCTTCATTTCTCACGAGGGTGTTACTTTTTGCTTTTCTTACCCAGAGGATGTGTGTTCCCGTATGTTTAGCATGAACATCTACTTACAGGATATTGCGAGCATGATTGTGTAAGACCAAAACCAACAATGTGCCAGTGTGTCTCTCAGGCCTTTCTGACTTCCCTAAGCTGTCTGTGGCTTTCAGCTCAGCACCATTGGTTCCTATTTAAACAGGAGGAAATAATGCATTAGTTGTCTTATTGTTGTCTTATTTAAATACTGATGTCAATTGATATGTATGGCAGCAGGACGGTGTATGTGGAATTATAGAGTAAGAATAAACTACATTTTGCAATCATTGCAGTGTATTTTTTAATTATTAAGGATACTTTTTTAAAAATTACTTTTTTCCCCAATACCTTTTTCAATTTTTGTAGCTCCATGTGTTCAGTATTAGCATGTTACATATAGTACATCATAGTTTACCTGAACACTAATTATAAATATATTTTGCCGATGCTTAAGAGAGAACTGTCAGTTGGAACTGGATCATGTGCACTGTTATTATTATTGTTATTATTACATGTACACTACATAATTTCTACTAAATTATCACATCTCGCCGTCACAAAGACTTTGTGTTCATGTTTATATGAACAGCATAACATTAGGACAATGCAGTACCGTCCATGAGACACCCTAACCCGACCCGATATTCAATGTTTCTATCATTTATATATTAAAAGCTGAAACTAGAGCGCATTGTTCGTTTGCGGTAGCGAAGAAATCAGTAACACTTATGAAGGTCATGTTTATATGACATCATGTAAAGCTTTGTTTAACTCGTTTATAATCATGCGTAACAACTTCTAACAAGGTTTACTAAGTGTTATAAGTGGAGGACATAATGTATTATAAGTGCAGCATTATAGGTTCATGCGGATTATGAATATAACGATGTGAGTCCTGGGTTACACTGCACATTATGACTACTATCACTTGAGCCAGTTATAAAGAAACAAAGTGCTCTAACGTATTATAACAGCTTATAAACTCTAGTCATGTCTTATACACATCAACAACATGCTATGTATGCCTTTGTGACAGCCCTGTAGAAGAGTGTATGATACTATAACACACTTCTGAGGACTCATGAGCAGGATTAGCAGGCTGCAAGTAAAGACCAATGAAAAATCCACAATGATGATCAAAGTTATGTCGAGTCTTTATTTTTCAAAACACACGACTTCTGTCGTCTTTTCCTCGGTTGGGACATTGGTGGTTGCCTGATGTCTCACGTCGTTTTCCCACAAGGTGAAGACTCCGAGTTAGAACCTGCATTATGTTTCTGTAAAAGGTGTGGCGAGTGCCTAGAATCTAGGTAACCTGCATAAAAAGGAAACAGCCTGCTCTGATGACAGGTCTGTTAACTTGTAGGCCCACTTCATTGTTAAAACCATTCAGGGGACCACCTTCCCAAATTAATAAGACACGTGACAAAAGGAGAAACAATAAACTAGTCTATAAATAGTTCAAAGATCAAAATAACCCTCACCATCGCGGAGGCCAGTCGGTGGCATTCGCTGACAGCCAATGAAATTGCAGCATTATTAACGCTGTCCAAGGTGCGCAAAATCCACTTTCATAGCGCTGTTTTCAGCTCCTGGACGCAGGTTCGAGTCTCAGTTGTGGCAAAGCCACTCATCAATGATAAAGAGCTATTTATAAATCAAGAAATGTGTATCCAACTTTTCTGTTTACTAATTATTACTAGATTGTAGTGGCAGATAGATTATCGAGTACTTGACTTATTTATGGCTATTAACCTATTGTATTGCAGTTTTCCTAATTATGAACCTTTAAATTGCAATCACTTAATTACTTTAATTAAATATGTATTTACTGTTCATTATAAGGATTCACTTATTAATGAGACATGTAGATATTAGTGAAAAAAATATATTTAATATATATAACAGGGGACAGTAAACATTGAACACAGAGTCCATAGTGCAAGGTCACAAATACACAACACAAATATGTACAACAAGACCGGGGTTCGATTCCCCGACGTGGAGTAATATTTATTTTATTTTTGTTGCATTTTCACAATTTTTGAATGTATTTTTATGTTTTTGAAGAGAGTAAAAGAAAGACGTAAAAACGGGGTCTCGTTTAGTGAGAAACAGCACCGGGAAAATCCTGCTTGTGGCCAAAATATATATTACACCCGTAGTGATGAGAACTACCATAGAGAATCAATGGAGAACGTTTAGTTCAGGGGTCTTCAACGTTTTTCAGGCCATGGAGAGATGGAGCAGGGACCCCCGACTATATATATTGTATAAAATTGTGTTTTATATTAAATGGGCCTAGTACCGTGAATACCTCTTTATTGTGCATTCAATACTAAGCTATTCAAATAATACACAGGTTTATATATTCATGTTGTTATTTTAAACATGTGCAAGGTACAGTGAGTAGGGTGGTCGTGTTACTGCCATTTATAAAGATACTTTGTCAACTGATGCCAATGCCAATATCAACATTGTCTGTCAATTGCATGATAATTATGCAAATCTATCATGGGCGCAACCCACATACTCAGCTGTGCTGCTCATCCCAGAAATGCATGTTCCTTACAAATGGGGCACCGTTTGAAAGGTAAAGAAACAGGCTTTCCAACGGTATAACATTTATTGCCAAGAAGCATTGTTACAACAGAGAAATAATCTACCAAACACTAATTTCCGAACTTTTTGTTCGATGTTTATATATATATTTTTTTTTTTAATTGTCTAATCAACCAAAAATTTTGCGGCCCCCCTGCAGTACCTCCGCGGACCCCCTAGGGGTCGCGGACCCCCTTTTGAAGACTTCTGGTTTAGAGAGTTTAGCTCTGCTGTTGAAGCTGTGAGACGTTCATCACCGCAGACTTTACCAACCGGTTCATTCAATTACATTTGTAATTACATTTATTTTATAGAGCCCAAAATCACAAATTTGCAGGTTAATTAATTACAGCTACTGTGTCCTCTGTTATACTGAGACATGATATTGAATGATATTGAAATAAATACAGATGGAATCGCTTTTTTGAATTGAGCTACAGCACTATCACATAGACATCTAGTGTATAAACTTTTGCCTAATGGCGTACACTCCATTAGTAGAAATTCAAAAGTTATTAGATAATGGTCCAATTAAAAGAGGGTTCTGTGGAAAGACTATTAAATGTTATATTTTCATGCCATAAGCCAGAACAAGGTTGAAGGTTAAAACAGTGAGTGGGTTTCTGTACACTCTGACAGGATCCAATCGAATCTAATAAAGAGGTAAAGCAGTACTAAGGCTATCATTATCGACATCCACATGAATATTAAAGTCACCTACAATAGTGACTGTTTTAAGGACTAGACTTGATAAGAACTCTGATCTGGGCCCCGGTACACTATAACAAATATAACTGGCTGTATTGTTTTCCAGGTTGGGTGTGAAGGACTAAGAACCAGGCTTTCAAATGAGTTATAATTTAGTTTAGGTTTAGGTTTTAATAATAGGCTTGAGTCAAAGATGGCTGCTACTCCACCTCCTGAGGAATGTGAGTATTAATATGACTTGGAGGAGTTGATTCATTTAGGCTGACATATTCTTCATTACACAACTAATAAATCAATATGATTATCTGATATTAAATCATTTAACACAGCGTCTGGACATGACCACCTCAAACCAAACTCTTGTGACTGAGCCACAGCTCCGCTCTCACTACCTTTTTGTTTGACGGCGTGTTAAACTAGCCGGTAGGCAACTATCATACAAATGTGTGACTTGGTGACATCATTACTTTAAAAGTAAAGAAAAGAACTGAGGAGCTCAGGAGAAGTGTTTCCGAGGGGAGAGTAACTCCCTTTGGTCGTGGACTTCAGGCTTTGAAACTTTACAACCTTTTAATCTACAAAGGTATATAGAACACACTAAAGGACAGGGAGGAAGCAGAAAAGATCATAGGTCCTCTTTAATGCTTCAATCATTATAATACAATATAATAATATTATTCTGAAATGGTCCACTGTCCATAATTAGTGCTGTTACTGTAACAGAGGATTTCTACACTGTCGTATTAGTGGTTTTACTGTAACAGAGTATTTCTACACTGTCGTATTAGTGCTTTTACCGTAACAGAGTA
>NW_022280066.1:2940597-2948494 GCF_004355925.1 Anarrhichthys ocellatus | reverse complement strand
CACTGTCGTATTAGTGCTGTTACTGTAACAGAGTATTTCTACACTGTCGTATTAGTACTTTTACTGAAGTAAAAGATGTGAGTACTTCTTCCATCTCTGTTCTCACAGGAGAAACTTGACAAAGAGCAACAACAGAGTCAGTTTGAATCAGGAGTTCACTAAATCATCACAACTAATAAATCACTAGAAACTATTCAGTGAAGGAGAAACAAACTGACGACACATGATGTATGGATCACCATAGCAACACACTGGAAGGTGCTGGATGTGCTCACAGAGATATTGATCTGTTGACAGACAGCTGAAAACATCTTGCAGCTTTATAAAGGACTTATTGTAACAAAATGACTACAAAGAGACATAATGCAACTACAAAGAGACTCAAACAACCATGAAAGTTAAAGAAAACCACAAACATGTAAAACGACAACAAGAAAATATAAAACTATTATAATAAGAGTCAAAAAAACACAGAAGATTTAAAGCAACTATAAAGACAATTTAACTCTTTCCTATATTTCTATTTCTCTAGCTCTATAGATCTATGGTTACATGGTTCTATACTATTTCCATGAGCCCACATGCTGTACAGGACAATAACTAAACATAATTTGTGTCAGACCAAAGTGAGAACCAAGACACCAGAGTGAAGAAGTGTCTGATCCACTGGTCACACTGGAAACATGGTGGACAGAAGAAGCTGATCATGTGACAGAGACTCTTCTCTGTAAAACTAAAGACAGATAAGCCATCAGTAAAGCTCCACCTCTTCCTATACGCAGATATACACCGAGGACAGCCCACAGACACACAGACGGGAGAGAGACAGAAGGGAGAGAGACAGATGGGCAGAGAGACGGTCTACCTGGATGCCATGGATCACCTGTTGATGCTGCTGCTGTTGGTGTGGAGCTCAGGTAGGACTCTGATTTAGAGATGATGTGTTTTATTCCAATATTACTGTTGTATCTTTAAATCAGAGAACACACACACATATACGCACACACACACACACACACATATGCGTACACACACACATACGCACACACACACATGCACATACACACATACGCACACACATACGCACACACACACATGCACACACACGTACACACACACACACATATACGTACACACACACACATACGCACGCACACACACGTACGTACACACACATACGCACATACACACACATGCACATACACACATATGCACACACACATGCACACACACACGTACACACACACACACAGACACACACATGCACATACACACGTACACACACACACACACACATACACACACATGCACATACACGCATACGCACACACACATGCACACACACACGTACACACACACAGACACACACATGCACACACACACGTACACACACACACACACACACACAGACACACACAGACACACACACATACACACACACATACGTACACACACACACACACACACACACACACACACACACACACTACAACAATTTTATTGCAATTCCACTAAACACTGAAGACAATGGCGTGAGGTCGTATTGTCGCGTCCTTCAAGGTTGTTGAAAAAGTTTCAAAATAAATTATTCCTATTCCTAAAAATAATGAATTAAAGTAATGAATTATTGACTGCATGAACTCTACCAGCAAGGACAGGTTTAAAGAGTCTAAGCACAGGTTCAGCCATGAGCTGAGAGATGCTAAACAACTGTACTCAGAGAAACTTCAACGGCAGTTCTCAGCTAGTAACTGCTTCTGTCTGAAAGGTTCTCACACTGAAGTATACTCAAGCAACACAATGCTTGTTGTGATTGTATGTAATGGTGGCTGTCTTCTTAACTTTGGACATTTCTCTTTTTATAGATGCTCCCTCAGGATGCTTTGCTTTCTGCCAGGAAGCCCTTGTAAATAATAATTTGAATTAAAAAAAATAATACATTTCTTGTTTTTTCATATTGTCACAAAAAAATATGACCCTTTAATCTACTCTTCTGTGATTGGCTAAAACAGATGGAGAGATCTAAAACACAGTCTTGTTTTTAAAAGCAGGTTCCACTGTCTGAATATAAATGTAACAACATCCAAATACATTTTTTGGTGAAAATTGCAAATACATGTCTACTTCTATTATATTTACTTAAAACAACAAATATGTGTGTATTTCTCCAGGACTCCAGGCTGAAGGAAATCACACATCAACAGGTAAATATAGAAAGAAAAGAGAAATAAAGAACCAATGAAGCAGAATCAGCAGTCAAGTTTTAGTTTGATATTTTATTAATTAAATTAATTTATTTACTGACGACTCTCTTGTTTCTGTTCAGAATCTGTCAGGTTGATGGGAGGAGTCAGTCGCTGTGCAGGAATACTGGAGGTGAAACATGAAGGAGACTGGAGACCAGTAGATGGCTCTGACTGGAACCTGAAGGAAGCATCTGTTGTCTGTAGAGATCTGGACTGTGGCTCTGCTGTTTCTATCAGACGGAGAGTGGAGTCCTTAGAGAGATCTGTGTTGAGGATCAACTCTCGCTGTATTCTGTCTGGATCTGATCTGAGAGAGTGTTTAACATCACACTCCTTTTCCATCGTGGATCTCACCTGCTCAGGTAAACCCATCAGTGGCATCATCTATGACAGTAGTGTATCCTGATTGACACACACATGAACCAGCTAGAATGGCAGCAGACTTGTCTGATGAGCTGCTGCCTCAGTAAATCAGGTGCTGAATGCACCAAGATATCTTTATATATGAAACCTCCATGTCTGCTGCTTCAGGAGTCCTCTGGGCCAACCACCAACCAGCCTGAAAGGACTCCTCCTTCAGCTTCACAGCTTTCTTATTCACTGGTTTCCACCAGCAGGTTCTTTGGTTTCCACCATAACAGGAACCAATTAACCTACTGGACACAACTTTGAGCAGCTCAGCTCAGCCGGGGGCTCGTCAGTATCTCCGCACCGCCCTTCACCCTGGACACTCCTTAAGGAGAGAGTCCAGCCCTCCATCTCTTTTGGATTTTAGGGATCATTTTATCAACAGATTTATATTCTGGGTCACAGATATTCTAAGAAAAATAAGACCGAATGTTATTTAGTGTCTGGTGTCTTTTATCTCTCTCTCTTTCAAATTCTATCATCTATCATTTCTCCAGACAGTCAGGCTGAATGGGACTAGTCTGTGCTCAGGCAGACTGGAGGTGAAGTCTAACCAGTCTAACCAGTGGTGGTCCTCAGTGTGTGAAGATGACTTTGACCAGCAGGATGCAAAGGTGGTCTGTAGGGAGCTTGGCTGTGGGGCACCTTCAGTCCTCCAGGGGGCGCTCTTTGGAGAAGTGGAGGCTCCAATGTGGACCAAAGAGTTCCAGTGTGGAGGCCATGAGTCTGCTCTCCTGGACTGTAGAAGCTCAGGCTCAGATAGAAACACCTGCTCACCTGGCAAAGCTGTTGGACTCACCTGCTCAGGTAGAAGAGGAGCTGCAGCTTTGATCTGGTTCATTTCTGTTCTACTGAAACTCACTTTGTTCTTTTTACTGACGACTCTCTTGTTTCTGTTCAGAACCTGTCAGGTTGGTGGGAGGAGACAGTCGCTGTGCAGGAATACTGGAGGTGAAACATCAAGGAGACTGGAGACCAGTAGATGACTCTTACTGGAACCTGAAGACAGCAGCTGTTGTCTGTAGAGATCTGGACTGTGGCTCTGCTGTTTCTATTGGACAGAGAGTGGAGTCCTTAGAGAGATCTGTGTGGAGGATTTACTCTCACTGTCTTCTCTCTGGATCTGCTCTGAGAGAGTGTTTAACATCATATTCCTCTTCCTACATCCTGGATCTCACCTGCTCAGGTAAGCCCATCAGTGACATCATCTATGACATCATCTCTGACAGCAATGTTTCCAGTATGTTCCTTCCTCTGTCACAGTGACAGTCAGTGGGTTTCCATTGGACTGAACTGTAAAGTTATCCAGGACAATGACATCCTGAAGTGTAGAGGTGAGCTTGTTTCTGGAAGCTTCTATAGACTGCTGAGCTCCAGCTGGCAGAACACACCTGTCCGTCTGTCTGTCTGTCAGACCTGTGACATCACGTCCTTATTCAGGGTCCATCTTGTTCAATGGAGGGTAGATGTGAACTTTCATAATCTCTCTGTGTTTACAGACCTGCTGCTTCAGCCAATCATCATTGTGTCCTCCCCCATGTACGGGGTCTCCGAGGCCCAGCAGCAGGGGGCTCAGGTGCTCAGGCGCTCCACCTTCACCATCTGCTGCTCCATCCAGCCACAGTACCCAGGAGGCTCCTTCCAGCTCAACTTCACCTCCTCCAAGTCAGCACACAACTACACCCAGCCAGCTGTCAATCACCCTGCCCACTTCCTGTTTCCTGCTGCAGAGTCCGCCCACCAAGGAAGCTACAGCTGTGTTTATCACCTCTATGTTTTTAATCATAACTTCTCCTCTGAGAGCCGTCTGATCTCCCTCACTGTCCTAGGTAAGCTGACTGTTTACATGCAGGTTTAGGGAAGATGATTGGTCCAAACTGACTGAAGATCATCAGCTGATGCAATGCATGTTGTTGTTTCTGTAATGACACTGTGACTCCTGTCATTGTGTTACACATGTCATATCGTAACCAAACCTAAACACAGTCTATAAATGGCAACAGCTAACAATATACTGTAGGACAGACGTGACCAATCACAAAGCTCTACTGCCACCACATCAGTCATAACACCCCTTAGCCCCCAACTCTCCATTTTCAAGTGTAGTTCCTCCACCAATCAGAAGCAAGAAGGATGGTGTGCTCCGATACCTCACTCAGAGAACCAGGGTTATCCTGGAAACCAAATGTTGAAACAGTTGTTAATGATAGCGATTACGTTTTCAATTGACTCTTCACTAAGTCCCGCCCCTCTAGCGCTGACTGGCCAATCACAGCGTAGCATGGTCCAGCTCTGACCAGAAGCTCTGGTGATGAAAACAGGACGTAGGTGATGACATCATTGTAACATGTAACCAGATCAAATGTAACAAAAACACAAACCTTCGTTCTGACTGGCTCTAAAACTGAACATTTACCGCTGAAGACTTTAAACTCTGTATGAAAAGTGACAACGTCTGTCTTTAGACCCTCGAGTTCATGGAAACAGTTTTTAACTGAAGTCACTTTTTGCTTCCTGTTTCTACCATCATGTTGGTCTCTTTTATCCACGACCACGATTGTTCCCAGGCAGCAACATCTGCTACTGAAAATAGAAGTCAAAGATTCATGTGTTAAGGCTGCATTCTCTCTAATGTCCATCAGGGGGCGACTCCTCTGGTTGTATAGAAGTCTATGAGAAAATGACTCTACTTCTCTCTTGATTTATTACCTCAGTAAACATTGTAAACATGAGTTTATGGTCTCAATCTCTAGTTTCAAGTCTTCTTCAATACAGCATGATGTTCATTTAGTAAATTATGATCCTTTTAGAGTCAAATAGACCATAAAGCAGGGAATGCTTTAGGGCAGGGCTACACAGTGATTGACAGGTCTCTAACAGAGACGTATACGGCATCTCTACGTCACTCCTCCTCAGTCCAAATATGGTCACTTCCTCTTCACTGGTTGTAAAAACCAAGATGGCGATGGCCACGGTCCACAATCCAATGAGTTCGACGAGTACGTCCACTTCTTATATAACATCTGTGGTTCAAACAGTGAATGTGAAGTAAACATGAAGAGTAATACGTGTCAGTGATTGTAGATTTCAGGGTCAATGGCAGCTGTTGGACTCATGATGTCGTGTGATGTGATGACTGTCCATGTGTTTGTTCAGATCCAACACCTCAGGTTTACCAGAGTCCAAGCAGCCGGCGTCTTAGAAACCAAAGACTATCAGGAACAATGTTAGTGTGATTTATTAGAATAAACATGAAGCATTAACATATATCTTCTACATTCTGTATAACGATACTCAACGTTGACAATCTGTTGATGTTTGTCCTTTAAAACATATAATGAACTTCATGACTTCACTTTAGCGCTGCCTTGTGGTTCACATGGCTCTTTTATTGTAGTGAGACACATTTTGGCAGCAGGACAACATTTAGCTAAAAGATAATCATAATAATACAAATAGGAACAACGTCCTGCTGGGATCAGCCCCTAAAACCTCATTTATTTGTGATTCAGAAATTTTTACTATTTTGCTCATTGTTGTAGTTATTAATCATTGTGGTTAATTTTGTAATTAAGGGTTTTGCTTGTCTTTTATAATCAAGGATTTTAGATATTTCATAAGAATGCTATAATTTTTACTTAAATCATATGCATTTTGCTTAGTTTTGTAATTAAGGATATTAGTTATTTCATTACAATTTTGCTTATTGTTGTACTTCATTACTGTTGCAATCAAGGTATTTACAATTTTCATAGTTAAGGATTTTGCTTATTTCATAGGAACATTGTCATTATGGATTTAGCTTATTTTTTATAATTAAGGATTTTGCTCATTTCATAAGAATTTAACACATTTTAGTACTTTGTAAATTGACTTTAAAAAAAATTTAATAAAGATTTTGCTTGAGCGTTTCACTTGATTTTGTAATTAACGAAATTTCCTTTTTCATTAAAATGTTGCTTATTTTATATTTCATGAATTTACAATATTATGTAATTGAGGATTTTGCTTATTTTTACAACTAAAGATTGTTCTTATTCATAATTGTTTAATTTTCTAAATGAGGACTTTTAATTTATTTTATAATTGTTCAGCAAAATTCTGTCCAAAAGGATTTTTCTCATTTCATAAGAACTTTGCTTATTCCTGTATTCAAGTATTTTAATTACTTTTGTGCTAAAGGGATTTAATACAAAATATCCTAACTAATCAAACAATCTGAATAAAATATGAATACATACGTAAAACTAAACACATACTTGTACTGCACAGATACATTTAGTACTAGTACTACTTTAACAAAGTACTTTAATGGTTGTTGAACTTGGGTCCAGTCGGATCATTACTGGACGTGGAACAGACATGTGACCCTTTTTAAGGAACACAGTGTTTTTTACAGGGTATGATTGAAATGGTATAAGGTACAAGGGTACTGGTTAGAGTGCTTATTTGTTTTGTTTTATTTAATTTATTTGTGTCATTATTTCGTTTGTTTTGATTTGTTTTGGGGGTAAAGATTGTAAGTCTATCCACACTCCGGAGCAAGGTGGCGGTAATGCACCAATAAGATGGATGCCAACCGCCGTAAAAAAATCAAAAGAAGAAGAAGGCATTCTCGAGGCGTCCCTGGGTATTGGGCAAGAGACTTAACCTCGTTTCTTCCTTTCACAAAATATGCATAAATATGAAAGGCTGCTTCTGTGGAAAGGCAATCATATATCCATTTACTGACATTGACTCTATGAACTACTTCATATAAGTAAGGTGGATAAGTACCCAATACAACCCCATTTTAAAAGAGCCCGACTATCCCTTTTACAGCTCCACATGGCAGCAGGAGTTAACTGAGTTAGTCAAACATTAAATATGTGCAATGTTATTAGGCAAGTTTATTATGACTGTCGGCCGGGGCACCTATCGCTACACTGTCAAATAAATAAAGCAAAAACTGTCCCATTTGTTATGGGCGAACAGTAAAGCAGGAAGAGCATCTCTGGTCATATAAATATCTTTTTACCCATACTTTATTTGTACATGTTTAAGGTACATGGTGTGAAGAATTTGGACACATTCAAATCAAATCTAGCAGATGAATGCATAAAAATGTAGGTTTGAACTTTCTATGAAATACTTTTGGCTGCTGACATGAAAGGCTTTACATGGAAGAGGTCTTCATGTGACCCCTCTAACAAAGGATGGTTGGATCATCATGAAGTGAATGGAAGACTGTGTTATGAACAATG